>NW_028261391.1:6498922-6667672 GCF_051295495.1 Thamnophis sirtalis
TTTCTTTCTTTCTTTCTTTCTTTTTGGTTCTATTGAGAAGAATTTTTTCTCCTGTACTGCTTTGAAAAAAAAAAAAGAGAGAACAATGGAATTATTTTCTCTTCTAAAACAGAAATGCAGCCTTGAGGCAATTCAAGGAAGTTATTCCTTCACCACCAAAGACCCAGCCGTGATCGATAAGAAGTAAACAGAAAAATCCCAATTAAGTGTCAAAAGGATGTTTTGACGAATGTAAACCAACCAGGACTAATTGCTCCAGAATGAGCATTCCCACGGAGCACTGGCCACGCAAATCTCAATAGCAACAAGAACCATAGAAATGTCTCCTGCCATTTAGCAGCGATCTGGATTCTTGGAGGGAGGCGATTTCTAGCTACAGGCCATGGCTGCTTTAGAGATGCCTGCTCTCTGGCTCAGTGAACATTTGGTTCCTTCATGGAGGTTAAATTGATGGGAAGCAAGCAGGAAAAGCAGTGAAGTAGCCTGATCCTAGAGCAGGGCAGAGGTGGTATTCAGCAGGTTCTGACCGGAAATTTTGAGTAGTTTGGAGAACCGGCAAATACCACCTCTGGCTCGCCCCGCCCCCAATCTATTCCCTGCCTCCCGAGTCCCAGCAGATCAACTGGGTCTTCTTTTGTTGCTCTGCAGAGGAGAATGGAGCTGGGAAACAGGTTCGTGGGGGTGGGAGGGAATGGGGATTTTGCAGTCTCCTTCCCCTGGAGTGGGGAGGGAATGGGGATTTTGCAGTATCCTTCCCCTGGAGTGGGGAGGGAATGTGGATTTTACAGTATCCTTCCCCTGGAGTGGGGAGGGAATGGGGATTTTACAGTATCCTTCCCCTGGAGTGGGGAGGGAATGGGGATTTTGCAGTATCCTTCCCCTGCCACGCCCACCCAGCAAGGCCCCGCCCCCAAAACCAGCATTTAAAAAATTTGAATCCCACCACTGGAGCAGAGGTGTCAAACTCAAGGCCCACAGGCCGGATCCAGCCCACAATGTGGTTGGATCTGGCCCCTGGGCCATCCTTGAAAATATAAGGGGTCTACCCATGTTGCTTCAACCTGGTTCTACCCCATGCAAAGAGGAAACATGCCAGCAGTTTGGGGAGAGCGGCATCAAGCTAGCCACACCCACCCTGTTGGCCACACCCACCCAGTCAGCCACACACGCCCAGCCCCCCGAGAATGAAATTGAGTTGGACACCCCTGTCCTAGAGTAACTCCAATCCCCTGGAGCCATGGCATACTCTAGAAATTCCAGAGCAAGACATTTTCAGCAAGCTCTTTTACAACACAGAGGGAGATACTGTTTTTAGGCCATCCCTAAAAACCGGAACCAGAATAATGTCTTCTTTTAGCCATATGGGCAGTCCTTGATTTATGACTACAACTGAGCCCCAAATGTCTTTCTTTTTTTCCCCCCAATCAAATTTTTATTTTTTATATCCTTTGTACCTATCAATGCGTGAACGATGTGGTAACTGTGCAACATACATTTCAGCACACATAAGCGTAGTTTTATTATTCCTAAATATTACATTTCATTTCCAGGGTTTCATATTATTTATGCATGTCTTCTTATTATGGGGATTTATTATTTATGCATATCTTTTTTATTATGCCTTTTTTTAAAAATAATTTTTATTAGTAAAAGAAAAATACAATAACCAATAACTGGTAAAAGACAATACAACATCCACTGTTTCGCTTTACATTTGACTGCGTTTCAAGACATTCCCATATATCAAAATCATTATAGACATCAAAGGTTAGGTATCTTCTCTTTCCTTCCCTTGTTTTCTTCTTTCCCACTCCCCTTCCTTCCCTCCCTCCTTCTCTCCTTCCCTCCTTCCTTCCCTCCTTTCTTTTCCTTTCCTCCTTTCCTTCCCTTCCCTTTCCTCTCTTCTTCCCCCCCTCCTTCTCTCATATCTTCCCTCCCTCCTTTCCTCCTACCCTCCTTCCTTTCTCTTCTCTTAAGTTCCCTCCTTTCTTCCCTCCTTCCCTCCTTCCTATCTACTCTCCTTCTCTCCTTCCTTCCCTCCCTCTTTCCCTCCTTGCTTCCCTGCCTTTTTATTTTTGTATCCCCTCCCTTTTTTATTGTTAGCCACCCTGAGTCTCTCAGGAATAGGGCGGCATACAAACCAAATAAATAAATCTAAATTTATTATCACCCTTCCTTTCTGAACCATCTTTCTGTCCTTTTGTATATCTTAACGTATTAATATATAATTATTATTTCCCCCGCACTATTTTCTATTCCTATTTTAACTCCCCTCCCCACCCCACCCCCCGGTTTCATATCACTATAATATTCAAAGATGTGTTTTCCACCTATTTTGTTGTTTAGATTTCCGTAGTGAAATCTAAGTCCCATCCTTCACTCTTCCACGTTTCAATATCTCCTTACACAGTTTTATTTATTTTTTAAACATATTTTTTATTTCCATTTTCATAACATGCAATCACATGTATACTATACATAGCCAGTATCATATAGTAACAAATAATGACTACATCCGTTCCTCTTGTCATCACGCCCCCCCCAAAATAAAATAAAAACCCATTATCAGCTCTTCTGCTCTCCATACACCTCCCTCTTCTACCTCTCTCCTACTTCCTATCTTCCCTCCATCATCCTTTCCCACTCTACTTCCCCTTCCCCTCTCCCTCTCCTCTCTCTACACTCCACTCCTCCCTATCCTCATCCCCCTCATCTTCCCCCCACCCTCTCTCCTGTCCTTTCCTACTCTACTTCCCCTTCCTTTCTCTTTCTCCTCTCCCTGCATTCCACTCCTCTTTATCCTCCTCATCTTCCCCCCTTACCCTCTCCTCTCCCTCTGTTCCCATCTTTCTTCTCCCTTCTGTTTCCCACTCTTCCTCTCATTGGTGTATTTCCGCTTCTGAGCAAACTCCAATCTATGTTGATAGTATTTATACTTCCATAATATACTTAACATATCCTAGTTTTAAAGAAAAAATAAGAGAAAACAGTATACATGTGTAATCATATTACACTAAAATCTAACACCCCGGTTCCACCACAAAACGGCGGACGAAAAAATCGCGCTCGACGAAAGCGCGTACGTGACGTCATCACAGCGCGACGAAAACATTGCGCTGTGATCGATAAATGTAAAAATAAAGCGAAAACCTTACCCTAACCCCCCAAACCTAACCCTAAACCTAACCCTTAACCTAACCCTAAATCTAACCCTAACCCTAACCCTTAACCTAACGCTAAACCTAACGCTAACCCTTAACCTAACGCTAAACGTAACCCTAACGCTCTAAACCTAACCCTAACCCTTAACCTAACCCTAACCCTAACCCTAACCCTAACCCTTACCTTTATGTGAATCAGCTTGCTTTAATTTTATTTTTATTTCCATTTTTAATTTTTTCGTCGCGCTGTGATGACGTCAAATGCGCACTTTCGTCGAGCGCGCTTTTGTGGACCGCGGTTTTGACGGGTCACGAACACCCCTACCTTCCCTTCCTTACACAGTTTTAGTATCAGTCACGATCATTTTATACACCCAAATTTCTGTGGCTAACCAAGATAGCTGTTGAGTGAATTTGATGACCTTTCTTACTACAGTGGTTAAGTCCATCCTGCAGGTTGTGACGTTAGTAACACGGTTGTTAAGGGAATCTACTTTCCCCATCGGCTTGGCTTTCCCAAAGTCACTGGGAAAAAGGACCTCATCCTGCCTCCTTGTCCTTCCGCCAGTTTGCTGCTCTTTGCCACTTCTAAAGAACAGCGCAACATGTTCTGTCCTAGCCAAAGGAAATCAAAAGCCATTCTGGAGACAACCTTCTAAGGTTTCCATTTCCCTGTAGGGTATGTGTGTGTTTCAAAAGGCTTTTCAGCTTTTTGTTTGTGTGTGTGTGTGTTTGTGTGTGTGTGTTAAAACACTTATTTCCCATCTTTTAAGAATCTACAATAAGTAGTTTGCAGAGAGCAGCTGTGCAGCGGTGGCGGAAATTGGCTGGGCCATTGGTGACTTTCGCTGGGGCGGTGCGTGTCGTGATGCTCCTTCCTCCCTCTCCTTAAATAGAAAATTCCCCGTTTCCTTGGGGTTTGGGATGCTTCGCAGACGGGCCTTGTTCTCATTGGAATGTCTACGAGTTAAAACTAGAAAGGAAAACTACGGTACGGATTCACAAACTCTAGCAAACTGAAGTGTTGCTATCATCCTTCTCATCTTTCCTATCACCTTCTCTTAGTGGTATCTTATGATTTATCACTTTGTTCTTTGGATCTTATGATCGATGATTGTATCTTATGATTTATCACTTTGTTGTTTGTATGCACATTCAGAGCTTATGCATCAGAGAAGTGAAGAGAAAATAGAATAGATTACAGAGTAGAATGCTGTTCTATTCTATTCTCTATTCTATTCTATTCTATTTTCTCTTCTCTTATTCTATTTTATTCTATTCTGTTCTATTTTCTAATCTATTCTATTTTCTCTTCTCTATTCTATTTTCTCTTCTCTTCTCTATTCTATTTTCTCTTCTCTTCTCTTCCCTTCCCTTCCCTTCCCGTGCCTTCTCTTCTCTTCTCTTCTCTTCTCCTATTCTATTCCTATTCCTATTCCTATTCCTATTCTCTTTTCTAATCTATTCTCTTCTATTTTCTATTTTCTTCTCTTCTCTATTCTATTTTCTCTTCTCTTCTCCTATTCTATTCTGTTCCGTTCTGTTCTATTTTCTAATCTATTCTATTTTCTCTTCTCTTATTCTATTTTATTTTCTCTTCTCTTCTCTTCCCTTCCCGTCCCTTCTCTTCTCTTCTCCTATTCTATTCTATTCCTATTCCTATTCTATTCCATTTTCTAATCTATTCTCTTCTATTTTCTATTTTCTTCTATTCTCTAATCTATTCTATTTTCTCTTCTCTTATCTTCTCCTATTCTATTCCTATTCCTATTCTATTCTATTTTCTAATCTATTCTCTTCTGTTTTCTATTCTCCTTTCTTCTCTATTCTATTTTCTCTTCTCTTCTCTATTCTATTTTCTCTTCTCCTATTCTATTCTGTTCCGTTCTGTTCCATTTTCTTTTCTATTCTATTCTATTTTCTCTTCTCCTTCTCTTTCTCCTTCTCTTTCTACTTTTCTCTTCTCTCTTCTATTTTCTCTTCTCTTCACTTCTCTTCTCTCCTCTCCTCCTGTTCTCTTCTCCTATCCTATCCTATCCTATCCTATCCTATCCTATCCTATCCTATCCTATCCTATCCTATCCTATCCATTAGCTCACCAAACCTTTACGAGGTTTCAGAAACCCCCACACGTTTATTATATCAAAATAATTTAATAAATACTACTTTAATTTTCTGGCTTTGGTTTGGCATCCCTTCCTAAAGTGAGGACCCTTATGAAAATGTCAAATGTTTCTGGGCAGTTTCCCCCTCAGCCTGACCGGAGGTCATGAATAGCAGAATAACAGAATTGGAAGGGACCTTGGAGGTCTTTTAGCCCAACCCCTTGCTCAAGCAGGAGACCCTATGCCTGTGATGGTGAACCTATGCCACACGTGCCAGAAGTGGCACGCAAAACCATCTCTCTGGGTATGCCAGCTGTTGTCCATTGCTCTTCCGGGTTCCGGCACATTGGCCAGCTGGTCTTTACACACATAGAAGTGCCAGAAACTGGAAGGCAGCCGCCCACTACACATGCACATGGCGTGAAGATGATTTTCCGGTATGCACATGGGCGCTGGCCACTTGGTCTTCCAGTGTTTTCTATGCATGAGCACGCCAAGACCAGTTGGCCAGCGGACTAGCTGGCATGCATACCGGGCAGCCACTCTCCCGGTTTCTGGTACACACATGTGCACCAGCTAGCTGGTCTTTGCACATGCATGCATGCCAGAAACCAGAAGATCATCTTCCTGGCACATGCAGGCGCAACAGGCAGCTGCTCTTCTAGTTTCCAGCATATGCACGCTCCCGCTTCAGCACTCAGTGCCCAAAAGTTTCTCCATCACCATACCATACCAGACAAATATTAAAACCTCCAGTTGATGGAGCCCCCACAACATCCGGAGGCCATCCTGAGGTTCATAGCAGGCTATCCTGACTGAAGAACCCAATCTTTTAATAGCAATAGCAATAGCAGTTAGACTTATATACCGCTTCATAGGGCTTTCAGCCCTCTCTAAGCGGTTTACAGAGTCAGCATATTGCCCCCAACAACAATCCGGGTCCTCATTTTACCCACCTCGGAAGGATGGAAGGCTGAGTCAACCCTGAGCCGGTGAGATTTGAACCGCCGACTGCAGATAGCAGTCAGCTGAAGTGGCCTGCAGTACTGCACTCTACCCACTGTGCCACCTCGGCTCATCCTGGAAGTGATAGTATCCCTTCCTGTATATCTGCCCATACCTTGTCCATCTTTGTCTTCTGTGGTTGTCCTCTTGGTGTTACCTTCATCCGATGGTGGGATTCAAATACCATATTTTTCGGAGTATAAGACGCACCGGAGTATAAGACGCACCAAGATTTTGAAGAGGCAAATTAAAAAAAAAGTTTTTGCACTCTGCAAACCTCCCAAAAACATTTTGACGTTTTTCATCAAAAAAAGGCCATGCATAGCATTTAGGCTTATAGAGTGCTCCTGGGGGCTGGGGGGGGGAGAGCAAAAAACAGCCCATTTTTCTCTCATTTTTGCCCTCCCCAGCCCCCAGGAGCACTCTGGAAACCCCCTAAAGCCTATGCACGGCCATTTTTGCAAAGGAGGAGGGGTTTCTGGAGGCCAAAAATGCTGTATTCAGTGTATAAGACGCACCCAGATTTTCACCCTCTTTTTTGAAGGGAAAAAGGTGCCTTTTATACTCCCAAAAATATGGTAATTTATCAACCGTTTCTCTGCCCTAATGACCAGCTGGGTAGGCGGGACTCAGTGGTCATGTGACTGGGTGGGTGTGGCCAACTCAACATCACTCAGGTCGATGGTTGCTTCGCCTTTGCTGTTACAATGTCATAAGGGCTAACCGGAGAGGCAGTTTCTGTAAGCAGGGCAATAAAGATTAGGCTAGAAACAACACCAGGATGTTTCCTTCCTGCCTTCCTTACAGGATTAGCCCTGTAAAATGGGAAAAAACCAAAGGAGATTTCTTCCAACAACCGGTTCTCCAAACTGCTTAGGAAGTTAACAACCGGTTCTCCTGAATAGGTGCGAACCGGCTGAATCCCACCACTGCCTTCATCTCATCCCAACCTATGTATGAAAGTCATTCTTGACTTTTCTTGTGTTAAAAGAATCTTTCCCCTCTGTGTTCTGACACTGTCTAACGGCCATCCTGGAGGCATACAAGATGGAATATTGGTCCCCACCTCAAATGCCTTGAAGGGAAGTGCAGTGATGGAGACAATCAAGACAATACAGGTAGTCCTCGACTTACGACCAAATTTGACTCCAACATTTCTGTTGCTAAAAGAGAGAGTTTTAAAGTGAGGTTTTACCAGGTTTCATAAATGCAGCTGGTGGAAGCTTTCTGACACCGGCAATTGTTGAATTATCGGTAAGATTTTCCTCCAAGGAGCTGTGCATTAGAAACTTACAACAATACAGATTGTCCTCGACTTACGACCACAATGGAGCCTAGTTGCTAAATGAGACATGAGTTAAGTGACTTTTGCCCCATTTTACTATCTTTCTGGCTTCAGTTACTAAGTGAATCACTGGAGTTTCAAGTTTAGTAGCATGGTCGCTAAGTGAATCTGCCTTCCCTCTATAGACTTCGCTTGTCCGAAGGTCGCAAAAGGGGATGGAACATGACCACCCAGGGCAATGCAATGTCATAAATATGAAGCAGTTTCCAAGCACCTGAATTTTGATCTTGCAACGGTTGTAAGTGTGAAAAATGGTCCTGAGTTCTTTTTTTCAGTGCCGTCGTAACTTTGAACAGTCCCTAAATGAACTGTTGTATGTTGAGGACTATCTGTATAGGGATCGTAGCTCATTTCATGCTGGTGTAGGTTTTAACCGGCTGAAGGATGGATGAAAAACACTTCAAGGGAAACAAAACCCTCTTTTGTATTGATGGAGAACAGTCAATCTAAATCAGTGTTTCTCAACCTTGGCAACTTGAAGATGTCCGGACTTCAACTCCCAGAATTCCCCAGCCAGCATTCGCTGGCTGGGGAATTCTGGGAGTTGAAGTCCGGACATCTTCAAGTTACCAAGGTTGAGAAACACTGATCTAAATCAATCAATTCAGCCTGAAGGGGATTGTGAGTGGTTGATTGTGGTTGTGTTCACACATTGTGCTAAAACAGGTCTCATCTGCAGGTTTTACAAGAAGCAGGCTAGGAACGGTCAGAGTTGCTATCCTGGTCAAATCGTGGTTAGTTAGTATTCTCTGGAATGCATCCTTGTTATTAATCTTTAGAAAGTTTTTTAAAAAAATAATAATGTTATCTATGCTGTTTTGGGAATTAGAGTTGTGGTGTTAGATACCTAGGGGATATCTGGTGCTAGAATTACTATGCTTCTGTGAGCTATTTGGAGTAAGTGTTACAGCTGTAAAGAGTTTATTTCTGTTGTGTGTTTTCAGGCACAGCTAAAGGGCCAGTGAAATGCCGAAGTCTATTCTAGGTTTGCATTAACACAGAGGTGTCAAACTCAAGGCCCGCGGGCCGGATGTGGCCCACGAGGTACTTAGATCTGGCCCCTGGGGCCGCTCTGGAAACAACGGACCAGGCCGCGGTGCTTCTGCCAGAGAAAATGGGCTCTCGAGCTCTGTTTTCAACTGCGACGGCCTCCTGCAAGTCTCTGCCAGTGAAAATGGAATCCGTTTTCACTGGCAGAGCGTCGGGCCAATACAGGTGCCCCCAACAGGAGTGATGGCAAGCTGACCAGGCCCACCACAGCACCCTGAGGTCAAATATAACCCTGATGCGGCCCTCAATGAAATCGAGTTTGACACCCCCTGCTCTAATGCAAAGAATTAAAACTATAAAAGGAATTTAGTTATGATCTTTTGGGGGGTTGGAGCCTTGGGTAATTTTCTTTGCACGTTCCCGCCTTAATAATACTTTCACATCTTTTTTCCAAAGTCACATTTTCAATTCTTTGGGGGAACTTTTAATGCTTCTCTCTCCCTCCCTCCCTCTCGCCGTCTTTCTTTCTTTTCTTTCTTTCTTTCTTTCTTTCTTTCCTTCCTTCCTTCCTTCCTTCCTTCCTTCTCTCCCTCCTCCTTCTCTCTTTCTCTCTCCCACACACCCCCTCTCTTCCTTCCTCCCTCTCCCTCTCTTTCTTTCTCCCTCTCTCCCTCTCTTTCTCTCTCTCTTTCTCCCTCCCTCCCTCTCTTTCTCTCCCTCCCTCCCTCTTCTTTTCCCTCCTTCCCTCTCGCCATCTGTCTGTCTGTCTTTCTGTCTGTCTGTCTTCCTTCCTTCCTTCCTCTCTTTCTCTCTCCCACACCCCCTCTCTCTTTCTTCCTTCCTCCCTCTCCCTCCCTCTCTTTCTCTCCCTCCCTCCCTCTTCTTCTCCCTCCTTCCCTCTCACCATCTGTCTGTCTGTCTGTCTGTCTTCCTTCCTTCCTCCTTCTCTCTTTCTCTCTTCCACACCCCCCCTCTCTTCCTTCCTTCCTTCCTCCCTCTCCCTCTCCCTCCCTCTCTTTCTTTCTCCCTCCCTCTTTCTCTCTCTTTCTCCCTCTCTCTCTCTTTCTCCCTCCCTCCCTCTCTTTCTCTCTTTTTCCCTCCCTCCCTCTCTTTCTCTCTCTCTTTCTCCCTCTCTCTCTTTCTCTCTCCCTCCCACCTCTCTTTCAACTTGAGTAATACTTCATTATGAAATATTGAGGGAGGCACCGGTCTCTGAATTGGCTGAATGATATGGGTCAGTTAAATAACACTGTTTCCTCTTCCTTCTTCCTTTATGCCAGCCAGTTGGCATTCACACGGAAAGCGTCCCTTCGCCTTCCCTCCCTCGTAGGGATACTGCCAGCTCAAGAGACAAAGCCAGCTAACTCCTACATTGCTTCTGAATAGGTCTTGGAAAGAGAGAACCCACGCCAGAAAAAAGCTTTTGATAATTATTTAAAATTTAGAACAACCTGCAGCCTACATAACCGTGGGCTGGATAATGGTGGGGCTGGGCATTCCCTTTTAAACATTTTGGACACATCTTATTACTTGTAAGAGTTTGGGTGAATGGAACGGTTTGCCTACTTAGGCATCCAGGATTCTATTCTGTTCTGTTCTGTTCTATTCTATTCTATTCTATTCTATTCTTTGTTCCTTGTTCTATTCTATTCTCTGTTCCTTGTTCTATTCTATTCTATTCTTTGTTCCTTGTTCTATTCTATTCTCTGTTCCTTGTTCTATTCTATTCTATTCTTTGTTCCTTGTTCTATTCTATTCTCTGTTCCTTGTTCTATTCTATTCTATTCTATTCTATTCTATTCTTTGTTCCTTGTTCTATTCTATTCTCTGTTCCTTGTTCTATTCTATTCTATTCTTTGTTCCTTGTTCTATTCTATTCTCTGTTCCTTGTTCTATTCTATTCTATTCTATTCTATTCTATTCTTTGTTCCTTGTTCTATTCTATTCTCTGTTCCTTGTTCTATTCTATTCTATTCTTTGTTCCTTGTTCTATTCTATTCTATTCTTTGTTCCTTGTTCTATTCTATTCTATTCATTTTCTATATTCTATTCTATTCTATTCATTTTCTATAGTCTATTTTATTCATTTTCTATATTCTATTCTATTCTCTGTTCCTTGTTCTATTCTATTCTATTCTATTCTTTGTTCCCTGTTCTATTCTATTCTATTCTATTCTATTCTTCGTGACGAAACTATGTGATTGGGCAGTGCAGGAGAAATGTGGTTCACTCTGGTTCAATCCGTTGGCTCAGTGGTGGCTGGTGATTGAAACACATAAGGGAATATCACTCCCGCCACCTTGAGTTGGGAAGCAGTTCCTTTGGTGGAAGGTATAGGAATTTTGGTGAGGTACCGACATTTAGTACTGTAAGGAGCCCCATGCGGCTTCTGATTGAAGGAGTGGAACATCTGCCAGTTTGAACTGAGGTAATGGAATGTGAGGCAACTGGCATTTGGAACAGAGTTGTTTTCAGGTGGGGAGGGGGAGTAGAATGTCTAGCTCCTTAGCATCAGAATGTGATAATATAAGGCAACTCGCAGTTGGAACAGAGTTATTTTCAGGTGGGGAGGGGGAGTAGAACTCCTTAGCATCAGAGCATGTTAATTACTATATAAGAAATGTTAATGATCCGACGGTCATTTTGAAAAAATCCTTTCTTAGCGAGCACCTAGAAGCCAAAAGGAACAGACATGCCAAATTTCAGGTTTGTAGGCTTTACGGTTCTGGAGATTTTGTGATGAGTGAGTAGTGTTTGTCTTTTATATATATGGATTTAAATAAGTCACTGACTTAGAAGTATTCTACTTCCCCAAATATTAAGAATCATCTTTGTTGCTCTTCTCTGCACTCTTTCTAGAGTCTCCACATCTTTTCTACATCGTGGCGACCAAAACTGAATGCAGTATTCCAAGTGTGGCCTTTCCCAAGGCCTTATAAAGTGATATTAACACTTCACAAGATCTTAATTCTATCCCTCTATTTATACAGCCTAGAACTGTGTTGGCTTTTTTGGCAGCTGCTGCACACGGCTGGCTCATATTTAAATGGTTGTCCACTAGGACCCCAAGATCCCTCTCACAGTTACTACTATTGAGGAATGTAGCACCTATACTGTACCTGTGTATTATAGGTGGTACATTTCTGGAAATATTACAAAGTATTTTAACTTGTCCATATATGTGTCTATGTGTTTGTGTGTGTGTGTGTTTGTGTGTGTGTTTGTGTGTGTGTGTCCATGCTCCACCATAACTCTGGAGCGCCTCAAGCAATTTCAACTAAACTTGGTACGGAGATTACTTACCCTCTGGAAACAAATACTGTCGGGGTAAGACACTCAGGGAGTGTGTGTGTGTATTCCCGTGTGTGTTCCAGCATAACTCTGGAAGGCCTGAGCCACCAAAATGAAAAGCACTGAATTATATCTGTAGCATCAAGCCACAGTACTTTTGACAGTGATAGTGTGTATTTGGATTCACATTCTGTTAAGATACAGCTTGTTGTGCCTTAAAATGGATTCTACTCTACAGCACAGTGGAGTTGCCCTGGTAATGGCTTCACAGTACTCCACAAGGGGACTCCCTCTAACACAGGATTGGGATAAATACATACTTCTCCTCTTCTCCTTTTCTCTTCTCTTCCTCTTCCTCTTGTCTTCTCTTCTGTTATTCTATTCTACTCTTCTCTACTCTATTCTAATTTTTTATTCTATTCCTATTCTATTCTATTTTCTATTCTGTTCTTCTGTTCTATTTCTTCTCTTCTCCTCTCTTCTCCTCTTCTCCTTTTCTCTTCTCTTTCTCTTCTCCTCTTTTCTCTTCTGTTATTCCATTCCATTCCATTCTCTATTCTATTCTATTCATTCCATTCCATCCTGTCATATTGACATGGCTGAATTTGGCTCGGTCACACTGTCTTCAGGGACAAGCCTTCCAAGCTGACTTTAGTCCGAGTCACTCATCCAGAATTGGAGGACAATTGTTACTGGTTTGACTCTGGATCTCCTACTCGTGTATAAGTAAAGAGCACAGATATATACCCTTCCTTGTTATAAAAACTTCTTTGTTATGCCTTGACAGCGGAAGAGAAAAGAGCTGTGCTATTTTCTGCAGAAAAAGCTTCTGGCTCCTCCTGGGTACAACGGTAGCAGTAACACTCTAGGAAATTAATGGCTCATCTGTTCGGAACGCAACGTCCCTTCCTCGCACGGAAGGCAGATTCCCTGCTGCTGGTTGCAGAAGGAAAGGCTGGCTCAGTTCAGATCTCCTCTCTTCTTTCCTTCTTTCCAGCCCCCCCCTCTCTGTCTCTCTCTGTCTCTGACTCTGTGTCTCTGTCTGTCTGTCTGTCTGTCTGTGTATGTGTGTGTTTCTCTCTTTGTCTGTCTCTCTGTCTCTGACTCTGTGTCTCTCTCTCTGTTTGTGTGTCTGTCTCTGTCTCTCTCTCTGTCTCTCTGTGTGTATGTGTCTCTGTCTGTCTGTCTACCTGTCTCTCTCTGTCTCTCTCTGTCTCTGACAGTGTCTCTCTGTCTGTCTGTCTCTCTCTGTGTCTGTCTCTCTCTCTGTGTGTGTCTCTGTGTTTCTCTCTCTGTGTGTCTCTTTCTCTCTACCTCTCTCTGTCTCTCTGTATCTCTCTGTGTGTCTCTCTCTCTGCCTCTCTTTGTGTCTGTCTCTCTCTGTGTCTGTTTGTATGTGTTTGTGTGTCTGTCTCTCTGTGTCTTTCTTTCTCTGTCTCTGTGTCTCTGTCTCTCTCTCTGTCTCTGTCTCTCTCTCTGTCTGCCTCTCTCCCTCGCTCTCTTCCTCTCCCCCTCTCCTCCCCACCCTTCTCTCAACAGAGAGATGGTTTAGTTCACCCTTCTCTAGCCTAGTTGGGATTATTCCTCAAAACTTCTTTCATCGTTTGGAGGGCATCAGGTTGTGAGACTCAGGGCAGGGGGTCTCCAAAGGCATCAACTTTAAGACTTGTGGACTTCAACTCCCAGGTTGAGGCTTAGGTCAGGGTCTTCAAACTTGGCAACTTTAAAATGTGGGGACTTTGATCTCCAGAATATCCCGAATGATTGGGGAATTTTGGGAGATGAAGTCCAAGTTTGGAAGTCCCTGCCTTCGGTTGCCTTTATCATATAGCAGTAATAGCAATAGCAGTAGACTTATATACCGCTTCATAGGCCTTTCAGGCCTCTCTAAGCGGTTTACAGAGAGTCAGCCTATCTGCCCCCAACAACAATCTGGGTCCTCATTTCACCCACCTCGGAAGGATGGAAGGCTGAGTCAACCCTGAGCCGGTGAGATTTGAACCGCTGACCTGCTGATCTAGCAGTAGCCTGCAGTGCTGCATTTAACCACTGCGCCACCTTGGCTCCTCCACAACAAACGAATATTGTGGGGTCCTTGGTTATCTCTGGTTGTTTTCTCATAGACGGTTAATTACTTTAGGTAACATCCCAGGGCTGGCTCTGGTAGCTACAAATATTTCCCTCGATGGGTACTGAGTGGATATTCTTGAATGCATGTCTTCCACTTGACTGCAGGATTTTGCCTCCTCTATGGATTGCGTTCTTGGCATATTACTATGTAGCTTCCTTGGCTTTTATTAATTCATACACTGCTTGAGCTGTCGGGCCGTTTTCAGGAATTCAGGCTTGCGGAAAACTCTCTGCTGAGTTAGCAGCTTATGTGAAATAGCCATTGCGTGCTTTGTTTTTCGTTGAGGCTCAGGTGCGAAGTCATGTCCGATTCCTTGCGACCCCATGGACACCGGAGTGCACCAGGCCCCCCATTGTCCTCCATTGTCTCACGGCGTTTGCTAAAATTCATGTTCGTTGCGTCGATGACACTATCAAACCATCTCATCCTCTGCTGTCCCTTTCTCCCAGGGGTGGAATTCAATTTCTTTTACCAAGCGTTCTGTGGGCGTGGCTTGGTGGGTGTGGCAGGGAAAGGATACTGCAAAATCTCCATTCCCTCCCCACTCCTGGGAAAGGATACTGCAAAATCCTCATTTGCTCCCCACTCCTGGGAAAGGATACTACAAAATCCCCATTTCCTCCCCACTCCTGGGAAAGGATACTGCAAAATCCCCATTTCCTCCCCACTCTTGGGAAGGATACTGCAAAATCTCCATTCCCTCCTCACTCCTGTGGAAGGATACTGCAAAATCTCCATTCTCTCCCCACTCCTGGGGAAGGATACTGCAAAATCCCCATTTCCGCCTCACTCCTGGGGAAGGATACTGCAAAATCCCCATTCCCTCCCCACTCCTTCCGCTACCGGTTCTCCAGAACTGGTCAGAACCTGCTGAAATTTCAGCCCTGCTTTCTCCTTTTGCTTTCAATCCTTCCCAACCTCAGGATCTTTTCCAGTCAGTCCCCTCTTTTCATTGGGTGGCTAAAGGATGTGATCTTCAGCTTAATATCTGCCTGTCAAGGATGAAACTTTGGCAGCTATGGGCTTCTCCGTTTCAACTTTCCATTAGAGTAAGAGGGGGAAAAGGTAGTGTTTTTGAATGGGTTAGATCAGAACTTCCCAACCTTTTTGGGTTGGTGGCCCAGAAGGGGGAGGGAGGGAGGCAGGCACCTTTATGAGCACATGCACATGTGCGAATAGGGCCATGCCCACACATGCGATGCAAATGCGGCCGCAAGCAGACATGTGTCATTAGTATGAGTAGTGTGTGTGTGTGCAAACTTACACACCAGTGGTGGGTTTCCATTTTTTACTACCCGTTTGCTCATGCATGCGCTCGTACGATGCTTCTGCACATGTGCAGAAGCATCTGGGTGGGTGGGCGGAGCCAAGGTGGCGCAGTGGTTAAAAGCAGCACTGCAGGCTACTGCTAGATCAGCAGGTCAGCGGTTCAAATCTCACCGGCTCAGGGTTGACTCAGCCTTCCATCCTTCCGAGGTGGGTAAAATGAGGACCCAGATTGTTGGGGGCAATATGCTGACTCTCTGTAAACCGCTTAGAGAGGCCTGAAAGGCCTATGAAGCGGTATATAAGTCTACTGCTATTGCTATTGCTACCGCCGCCGCCACTACTGGTTCACCCGATCGGGGCCGAACCAGGAGCAATCCACCTCTATCACACACACAAACATGCATTGGCCAGTCACTTACGCAGCCCGATAGCCAACAGGTCATGGCCCGGTATGGGCTACGGCCCACAGGTTGGAGACCCCTAGGTTAGATGGAGAAACAAAACTTCTAAATGGGTTAGACGGAGGAACGAAACTTCTAGGATTCTGCTGAAGGCCGTGGGAGCCTGAAATCTGTTCAAGGACATCATAACAGGTGTGGAGTTGAAGCAGACGGTTCCCGTAACTAAGAGAACCTGTTTACATAGACTATGTGAGAGGTTGGGGGGGGGGGTTGGCTTGGGAAAGTATTGCTTTATTCTATGGAGTGGGGTTTGGGGATCTCAGAGTTAGCTTTTCCTCGGTATTACCATGCTGCGTATTCAATAAACAGTCAGATTTTCAGACACGGAATGATCCTGGACTTTTATTTGGATTCATGAGCTGGAGGTTGAGACACTGTCATTCCCAAGGACAGTCAGGGTTAAGGTTGATTTCCTTTAGGTTCTGTGCTTTGTGGGGCGTGCTTAATTCTCACTTTGATCAAATTGGAGAAGCTCTGGTTCTCTCCTTTCCCTTCAGGTTGTCTGTGAGCTCAGCTGCGCTCATAACAATTTTGTATTAATAGCTGGAGGCGGGGAAAAATGCATAAGAGCAGCCTAAGCGCAAAGTGAAAGCTCTCCGCGTTTTCAAAATTAGCAGGTACAGATCAAAAGTTACAAATCTCTCTTTGCCATTCTGGAGTTGCAGTGTAGGACATTTAAAAAAAACAAAAACACAATGATTCAAGGCTTTGTTCCATCTGTGGAATCCTTAATGTCCCCTGAGCTTGGTTCTTTGTAACCTCATCAGTGTTAGAGAATGTGGGTGTCAGGGTTCCGATGGATGCCTAATTAAATCATGAGCCTCGAGCCAAGCTTCAAAAGAAATCCAGTTATTTGTTAGATTTTAGATTTTTTTTTTTTTAGATTTAAAGTTTATTTATATGCCGCCCATTTCCCTGGGGGGACTCAGGGCGGCTTACAACTTAAAAAGGGGGGGGGGAGACAAACTTTTAACATATAAGACAAATACATAATTAAAACACAACATTCATACTATTCGGGCGGGTTGTAGTCTTAACCCCAGGCCTGACGGGATAGCCAAGTTCTGAGGGCTGTGCGGAAGGTCTGGAGGGTGGTGAGGGTACGAATTTCCACGGGGAGATCGTTCCACAGGGTCGGAGCTGCCACCGAGAAGGCTCTCCTCCGCGTAGTTGCCAGTCGGCATTGACCGGCAGATGGGACTCGGAGGAGGCCTAACCGGTGAGATCTAATAGGTCGTGTGGAGGTAATTGTTAGGAGCAACATGTCAGGATGTACCCAAATGAAGCCAGCTCTGACCCCACGTAATTTACGGCCCAATTATGACCCTGTTTCGCCCCTCCCCCCAGACTGTATCATAAATTACATTCTCCAATGGAACACTTTTGTGAGCTGCAGAGATCACGCCCTTCCGGCTGTTGCAAGTAACCTGGGATACAGCCTTGAGAAAGGTATGTGTGGAATGTGCTTCTGGTTGTGGCGGCTGTGTTGCTCCCCCACCCCCTTGCCTATGGCTACTCAAGAGCAGGCCAGGGATGCTTTGCGAGTTGACAGTGCAGTTTGCTCCAAAATCAAAGGGGGAAAAAAAAAACTGACAACACTCAAAAGTCAAAACGGAACCAGATTCGCTCAACAATTATGCGGCCAGCTGAACAACTGGAGTGATTCGCTTAGCAAATATGACGAGAAAGGTTGCAAAATGGGCAAAACGCATGTGGCAAGTGCCTCGCTCAGCAAATACCGAGGGCACCATTGTGGAGGGACATCGGACCATTCTCGCCTACCCTGCGCTAGAACAACACACTCCATCTATGCACACGTCACAAAAAGCCTTCTTCTCTTTTGAAATGATTTCTTGGGTTGAACGTAAACCGCCGAGGGCAAAGCCAAACAAATAAACAAACCAGAACAGAACTCCCTGACCGCTATTTTGCCAATTACCCACCTGATCCACCATTCAGCTGGAGGCGACCTTGTGGCAGCTATCTTTAGAAAGCTTCCTGAGAAGGTTGACTGCCCAGATCCAATTCTTTGTATCTGGGATATTTAGGAAGTAAAGGGGTTTTTTACACTCTGGCAAAGCGTACAACAGTGTACAGGCAGTGGTGGGATTCAGCCGGTTCGCACCTACTCGGGAGAACCGGTTGGTAACTTTCTAAGCAGTTGGGAGAGCCGGTTGTTGGAAGAAATCTCATTTTGTTTTTTCCCACTTTACAGGGCTAATCCTGTAAGGAAGGCAGTAAGGAGACATTCTGGTGTTGTTTCTAGCCTAATCTTTATTGTCCTGTTTGCAGAAACTGCCTTTCCGGTTAACCCTGATGACATTGTAACAGCTAAGGCGAAGTGCCCATCGACCTGAGTGACGTTGAGTTGGCCATGCCCAGCCAGTCACTTGACCACCGAGCCCCGCCTACCCAGCTGGTCATTAGGACAGAGAACCGGTTGTTAAATTATTTGACTCCCACCACTGTCCACAGGTAGTCCTCGATGTACAACAATTCGCTCAGTGACCGTTCAAAGTTACAACGGTACTGAAAAAAGGGACATCACCATTTTTCACACTTATGACCACTGAAGCTTCCCCGTGGCCACCTGATTTGCATTCAGATGCTTGACAACAGACTCACATTTATGACAGTTGCAGTGTCCCGGGGGTCATATGACTCCCTTTTATGACCTTCTGACAAGCCAAGTCCATGAGGAAACCAGTTTCACTTAATAGCCGTGTTACTAATCGAAACAACTGAGGTGATCGACTTCACAAATGTGGCAAGGAAAGTTGTCAAATGGGGCAAAACCCACCTCCCCAATTTCTCACCTAACCCCATAAATGTTGGGCTCAACTGTGGTCGCGCCAGAGTTGGAAGGGACCTTGGAGGTCTTCTAGTCCAGGGGTCAGCAAACTGCGGCTCTGGAGCCGCATGTGGCTCTTTCCTCCCTCTGTTGCGGCTCCGTCACCGGTCGGTGCCACAATTTTGAGAAGAGCTTCTGGTGGGGGTGGGGGAGAAGCACAGTGTGCCAGGAGAAGACTCTATGGCAAGGGGAGGGTTTTCTAGTTGTCTCCACAATTGGTAGGGCTTTCGGTTTTGACAGGTAGAGGAAAAAGTACGTCGTGCTAGGAGGAGACTCTATGGTGGGGGAAACTGAACTTCCGGTCAGCTCCAGAATTGAACAGGGGGCTTCCAGTTAGGACCTTTGTGGCTCCCGTTGTTTTCTTTTCTGTGGGAAACAGGTCCAAATGGCTCTTTGAGTGTTTAAGTTTGCCGATCCCTGTTCTAGTCCAACCCCCTGTTCAAGTAGGAGATTCAGAGGTGGTATTCAGCCAGTTCAGACCGGTTCACCTAAACTGAAATCATGGGTGGGCCTGCCCACCCAACCAGGCTCCATGCTGTCCTATTTAGGCACGTTTTTGAGGCCAGGTGCATGCACAGAAGGTGCCCGTGCGAGCAAAGCATGAGCGCGGAAGGCCGTGTACTTGTGCAGAAGGGGCGTGTGTGCCTGCAGCGAACCGGTGGTAACGAAATGTGAAACCCACCAGTGAGGAGATCCCATGCCATTCTGGACAAGCGGCTGTCCTGTCTCTTCTTAAAAACCTCCAGTGATGAAGCAACTTCTGAAGGCAACTTGTTCCACTGATTAATTGCTCTCACGGTCACTAGGTTGGTTTTCTCTTTGGTCAACTTCTCTCTGTTATTTCTTGTCCTTCCTTCAGGTGCGTTAGGGCAGATATATCAGCTTGGTTCACCGACAAAAGGGCGAACGACAAAAGCGCGCCCGACTAAACCGCGGTGGCAAAACCATGAGTTCTAAAGTGCGCCGACGAATGAGCGGTGAAGCGCGCCGACAACAGTGCGCCGACAGAAGCGTGCTGTAAACCTAACCCTAACCCTAACCCTAACCCTAACCCTAACCCTAACCCTAACCCTAACCCTAACCCTAAACCTAACCCTAACCCTAACCCTAACCCTAACCCTAACCCTAACCCTAACCCTAACCCTAAACCTAACCCTAAACCTAACCCTAAGCCTAACCCTAAACCTAAACCTAAACTAACCCTAAACCTAACCCTAAACCTAACCCTAAAGCAAACCCCTAAACCTAATCCTAACCCTAACCCTAACCCTAAACCTAACCCTAAACTAACCCTAACCCTAACCCTAACCCTAACCCTAACCCTAACCCTAACCCTAACCCTAACCCTAACCCTAACCCTAACCCTAACCCTAACCCTAACCCTAACCCTAACCCTAACCTAAACCTAAACCTAACCCTAACCCTAACCCTAAACCTAACCCTAAACCTAACCCTAACCCTAACCCTAAACCTAAACCTAACCCTAAACCTAACCCTAAGCCTAACCCTAAACCTAACCCTAAACTAACCCTAAACCTAACCCTAACCCTAACCCTAAAGCAAACCCCTAAACCTAATCCTAACCCTAACCCTAAACCTAACCCTAAACTAACCCTAAACCTAACCCTAACCCTAACCCTAAACCTAACCCTAAACCTAACCCTAACCCTAACCCTAACCCTAACCCTAACCCTAACCCTAACCCTAACCCTAACCCTAACCCTAACCCTAACCTAACCCTAACCCTAACCCTAACCCTAACCCTAACCCTAACCCTAACCCTAACCCTAAACCTAACCCTAACCCTAACCCTAAACCTAACCCTAACCCTAACCCTAACCCTAACCCTTAACCTAACCCTAAACCTAACCCTAACCCTAACCCTAACCCTAACCCTAACCCTAACCCTAACCCTAACCCTAAACCTAACCCTAAACCTAACCCTAAGCCTAACCCTAAACCTAACCCTAAACTAACCCTAAACCTAACCCTAAAGCAAACCCCTAAACCTAATCCTAACCCTTACCTTAACTTAAATCGTGCTTCTGTATATATATAACAGGTGGTCCTCAACATATAACCATTCATTTGGCAACCATTCAAATTTACACTGAATAAAGTTACTTACAATCAGTTCTGACCCTTGCGAGCATTAAGGGAATCAGGAAGTGAGGCCTGATTTGGCTAGTTGAATGAGGTGAGGTGGGGTGGGGTAACACTAGGGCAGGGTTTTCCAACTTTGGCAACGTTAAGACGGGTGGGCTTCAACTCCCAGAATTCCCCACTCAGCTTTGGCTGGATGGGGAATTCTGGGAGTTGAAGTCCACCCATTTTTAATGTCTATGGAGATTCTCAGTCATCCAGGTCATGGTTGTCCCAAAGGTGTCTTTTTTTTTTCTTCAAAAGGCAACTGGACTTCCTATTTTGTCCTCGAAGACATTTCGCTTCTCATCCAAGAAGCTTCTACAGCTCTGTTGAAGAAACTTTCTGGATGAGAAGCGAAACGCCTTCAGGGACAAACCAGAAAGTCTGCCTGGGGAATTCTGGGAGCTGAAGTCCACCCGTCTTAAAAGTTGCCAAGGTTGAGCAGTACGACGTTAGGGGATTTGCTCTCTGCCTCCCTCTTGTGGTGCCCCTTGAGGTTGACCTCACTCTCTGCTCTCCCCTGCAGTGGCTGTGGACAATACGTTGCATGTGGAGTGGAACGAGGCGAAAACCCTGCCCGCCCTCTCATCCCTGGGCCACACTCGGACCTCACTGGTGCGCAGGTTGGTTCGTCAGAGCTCTGTGGACAGCCAGGAATTTCTTGAGGTGCCTGTTTTAATTGCTCTCGCCGTAGGCCCATTGGTTACCTTTTTTGCCTAGGGTGCCATCATGAGGGTGATTCAGCCAGTTATATTTTTACAGAAGCAACAAATCCTAGCATTTAAAGGGGCCATGGAGGTCATCTAGTAATCCAGCCCCTGCTGTGAAGTTTCCAAAAGATGACCTAATTAATTTACGAGCCTCGAAACAAAGTTCAAAAGAAATCCAGTCATTTATTAGGAGCAACATTTTGGCATGTTCTCCTGCGGAGCCGAATCTGATTTCTGGTTAATGGCGTCTGAACTTTACCCCCGTGTCTCCCCTCCCCTCAGTCTGTGTCATAAATCATATCCACCAATGAGGTTCTGCAGCAGGCTGTGAACTTTCACACGCCTGCCGTAGAAATCTGGGATCTGACTCTGTCTGAATGTATGCATGGAGTTCGCTGGCTGGGGAATTCTGGGAGTTGAAGTCCGGACATCTTCAAGTTACCAAGGTTGAGAAACACTGGACTAGAAGATCTCCAAAGTCCCTTCAAACTCTGTTATTCTGTTCACATGTCTGCTGAAAACTTTCATTTTTGTATTCCTTTTACGGGGGTGGGGGGGGCTGATGGTGCAGCTGTGGTGAGCCCAGGGCATTTTAGGGGAACAAAAAGCCAGCTGTTGAACCCAGCCAGATATCAGAAAAGACCTTCCTTCCAGATGTTCTGTTTTCTCCCAAAACAACCCAATGCCTGATATTAATAACGTGGTTTTTTGCAGCTCCAGAAGATGCCGTCTTTCAAATCCTAAGATTAATTCAATTACCCAACTCCGGGTGGTCTCTGCTCTTGGCACTCAAAAGGAAATAGCTAATAAATCGAAAGAGTAGCTTTTTAAAAAAAAAACTTGATCTGGCTAGAATTACGGCATTTCCAAAAGGTTCCATCAAGCCGTGGCACGACATAAGCGCGAACGTCAAAAGCGCGCCGACAAAACCGCACCGCTAAAACCGCGATGTCAAAAGCGCGCTGACAACAGCGTGCCGACAACAGCGCGCCGACAGAAGCGCGATTTAAGTTAAGGTAAGGTTTAGGGTTAGGTTTAGGGTTAGGGTTAGGGTTAGGGTTAGGTTTAGGGTTAGGTTTAGGGTTAGGTTTAGGGTTATGTTACAGCGCGCTTCTGTCGCCGTGCTGTTGTCGGCGCGCTTCAGCGCTCATTCGTCGCCGCGGTTTTGACGGCGCGGTTTTGTCACCGTGGTTTAGTCAGACACACTTTTGTCATTCGTGCATTTGTGGTGGAACCCCATCAAGCAACAACCAGCAGGTTGCCAACTGAACAAAGAAACCACTGGTTGGCCTGCTCCTCTGCCTTTCGCATCTGTTGGGCCTTTGAAACTAGCAGGTGGCGTTTCACTTGGCGCTGGAAGCAGGCATGAACATCTGCTGCCCTCAAAGCCGAGTGGAAGGCAAGATTTATTCAGTGATCATTTCACTGCTAACTTCTTGAATTTCTAATTTTTGGAGCATATGGTCAAATTTAGCTGTGATTTGTCGTCCTCCAAAGTTCACGTTGTGATTCTCTCATGTCACAACCCTGCCTATTTGGGAAAAGTCAGTCCCTCTACTAAACAGCTACCATAATTCCCACAACACTGTCGAACTATTTACTAAGACTGTATTACTATTCTTCTTCTCACTCTTCCTAGTACCTATATCTCCTCCCACTTAGGACTATAACCATGTTGCTTGAATCTTTAGGATTTATATTGTTTTATTTAGTTTCCTAGTATGATTTGATTGCTCGTTAGTAACCTGTGACTATCACTGAGTGTTGTATCTTATGAATGTATTTTTTAAATGTACACCGAGAGCATATGCACCAAAGATAGATTCCTTGTGTGTACAATCACGCTTGGCCAATAAAGAAATTCTATTCTATTCTATTCTATTCTATTCTATTCTATTCTTTTCTATTCTACTCTATTCTACCCTACCCTACCCTACCCTACCCAGCTATCCTATCCTATCTATTCTCTACTTCTTAATCTGTTCTGTTCTGTTCTATTCTATTCTATTCAATTCTACTCTACTCTACTCTATTCTATTCTCTACTTCTTGTTCTGTTCTGTTCTATTCTATTCTACCCTACTCTATTCTCTACTTATTCTGTTCTGTTCTGTTCTACTCTACTCTATTCCATTCTCTACTTCTTGTTCTGTTCTGTTCTATTCTACCCTACTCTACTCTCTACTTATTCTGTTCTGTTCTGTTCTAATCTACTCTATTCCATTCTCTACTTCTTGTTCTGTTCTGTTCTATTCTACCCTACTCTACTCTCTACTTATTCTGTTCTGTTCTGTTCTGTTCTGTTCTACTCTACTCTACTCTACTCTACTGTACTCTACTCTATTCCATTCTCTACTTCTTATTCTGTTCTGTTCTGTTCTGTTCTGTTCTGTTCTGTTCTGTTCTACTCTACTCTACTCTACTCTACTCTACTCTACTCTACTCTACTCTACTCTACTCTACTCTACTCTTTACTTCTTCTGTGCTGTGCTGTGCTGTGCTGTGCTGTGCTATGCAGTTCAAGTGTACTAAGGTAGGTCTCAACTTACAAACACAATTGGGAGCAGAATTTTTGTTGCTAAGAAAGCAATTGTGAAGTCAGACACGCCTGCCAATATGATCGTTCTTTTCCCACCGTCCTTAAGCAAATCAGTCCAGCTGATAAACGAATCATGCAGTCGTTAATCAAACCCACCCACCCACCCCCTTCGATTTTGCTTGTGGGAAGTGGCTAGGAAGGTTGCAAACGGTGATCGCATGACTTTGGACACTGCAATTGTCGTAAATACACATCAGTCGCCCAGAGCCAGAATTTTGATCCTGTGACCGTGAGGATGCTGCATTGTCATAAGCATGAGGATTGGTTGTGAATTCTTTTTTGTATCTATGAGCAGTTATCTAGTGGAACACCTTGCCTGTGGGGTGCTCATCACTGGAAGTTTTAAGAAAAGACTAGACAATCACTTATCTGAAATGGTATAGGGTCTCCTGCTTGAGCAAGGGGTTGGACTAGAAGACCTCAAAGGTCCCTTCCAGCTCTATTCTGATGGATTGCTGTTCCTGCCAGCTTGATGTCACCTGCAAATTTTGATGAGTTCTTCTTCTATCCTCTCGTCTAAATCATTGAGGAAGAATGCCTTCCTATCTTGTTGAAATTCAGACGGTTCTGATAGGTTCTGGAGAAACGGTAGCGAAATTTTGAATAGTTTGAAGAACCGGCTAGTATCACATCTGGCTGGTCCCAGAGTGGGGACGGAATGGAGATTTTGCAGTATCCTTCCCCTGGAGTGGGGAGGGAATGGGGATTTTACAGTATCCTTCCCCTGGAGTGGGGAGGGAATGGGGATTTTGCAGTATCCTTTCCCTGGAGTGGGGAGGGAATGGGGATTTTGCAGTATCCTTTCCCTGGAGTGGGAGAGAATGGAGATTTTGCAGTATCCTTCTCCCTGGAGTGGGGAGGGAATGGAGATTTTGTAGTATTCTTTCCCTGGAGTGGGAGAGAATGGAGATTTTGCAGTATCCTTCTCCCTGAGTGGGGACCGAATGGAGATTTTGCAGTATCCTTCCCCTGGAGTGGGGAGGGAATGGAGATTTTGTAGTATTCTTTCCCTGGAGTGGGAGAGAATGGAGATTTTGCAGTATCCTTCCCCTGGAGTGGGGAGGGAATGGGGATTTTGCAGTATCCTTCCCCTGGAGTGGGGAGGGAATGGGGATTTTGCAGTATCCTTTCCCTGGAGTGGGGGGGGATGGAGATTTTGTAGTATTCTTTCCCTGGAGTGGGAGAGAATGGAGATTTTGCAGTATCCTTCTCCCTGGAGTGGGGACGGAATGGAGATTTTGCAGTATCCTTCCCCTGGAGTGGGGAGGGAATGGGACTTTTGCAGTATCCTTTCCCTGGAGTGGGGAGAGAATGGAGATTTTGCAGTATCCTTCTCCCTGGAGTGGGGACGGAATGGAGATTTTGCAGTATCCTTTCCCCGGAGGGGGGAGGGAATGGAGATTTTGTAGTATTCTTTCCCTGGAGTGGGAGAGAATGGAGATTTTGCAGTATCCGTCTCCCTGGAGTGGGGACGGAATGGAGATTTTCCAGTATCCTTCCCCTGGAGTGGGGACGGAATGGAGATTTTGCAGTATCCTTCCCCTGGAGTGGGGAGGGAATGGGGATTTTGCAGTATCCTTTCCCTGGAGTGCGGAGGAAATGGAGATTTTGGAGTATCCTTTCCTTGGAATGGGGAAGGAATGGAGATTTTGCAGTATCCTTTCCCTGGAGTGGGGACGGAATGGAGATTTTGCAGTATCCTTTCCCTGGAATGGGGAGGGAATGGAGTTTTTACAGTATCCTTCCTCTGCCACACCCACCAAGCCACGCCCACAGAACTGGCAGTAAAAAAATTGAATTTCCCCACTGAACAGGAAGTACATATGTACTTCTGTAAAAAACAAACCATGCCTGTTAACGTCTTAATACCTCGCGGTGACATTTCTAATACAGAGGAGCAGAATAGGTAGGGTCAAAATGTAGGACAAACCCCAGAGATCCAACGGGTTGCAAATCCTACTCCGTACTTAAAAGCTTTTTGGTTTTACCTCGCCCCAGTACAAAATTGCATTTCCATGGGTTTTTTTCCCCCCTCTGCAGCTTTATTTGCCATTTGCTGAGAATGACAGTTTCAGTAAATGGGTAGGACGAAACATTTTGGGGCAGCGAAATAACAGAGAAGTATATACTCTGGGCAAATACACAAAGGTTCCTTTATCCGCCACCTTGGATAAAAAGAAAAGCCAGCATGGGTGCAGTTTAGAAGCAATTAACGCAAAGCTCTGGTTCCTTTGCTTTAAAAAAAAAAACACCAAGATTTTTCAGAGAATATAAGTGTCGGTTGTCATGTTGGAAGTTTTACAAGGTTTAATTAGGACTCCCTTTTTGAATATGTACAGAGTACATCAATGTGATCGGTTCTGTATCCTGTTGCAACCGGTATGGTGTAACGGGGCCCGGCGCCACCACATCAATGCATGCACCCTGCGTGCACATACACGCATCACGCTCACGCGTACTTACCGCCTGCGACGCGCCGCGATGCTCCAGCTGCTCAGGGGAGCATCGCATAGGCGCCATACGCTCGGTGCACCTGCGCAGAAGCGCTGAAGAGCTCAAATACAGGTAAGGAGCTTGAGCGACGGGCGGGCTCTCCGGAGCACCTTGCTGGAACGGTACCGGATGCTCCTGGCAGGCACAGGTACGCCCGTATTGGCGCATACCGGTCATAACCCAGCACTGGAATACATAGTTCTCTGTTCATTTAGTGTTCATTGCAGGAGTGAAATCAACTTACTCTACCTTTGCTACCAGTTTGCAAATGGGTGCGTGCATAACCAACTCCACGCATGTGCAGGACCTTCCACACACATGCGCAGAGCTTCAAAAATGGGACGTGTTGACATCTGGGTGAGTGGGCGGAGCCTCCCGACGCCGGCGCTACTGGTTCGGCCAAACTGGATAGAACCGGTCGAATTTCCCCCCTGGTTCAAAGTCACAACAGCTATGAATGAAGTGAAAGGATCGTTTTTCACACTTACGACCCTGGTAGCAATCCCGCAATCACATGGTCAAAATTCAGAAGCTTGGCGACTGGCTCCTATTTATGACGGTTGCTGTGTCCTGTGATTGCGTGATCTGCTTTTGTGACCTTCTGACCAAGCAACATCAACGGGGAAGCCAGATTTACTTCCTAACCGTGGTCCTAACTGTGATTCACTTAACAACTGTGGCAAGAAAGGTTGTAAATGGAGCTCACTTAATCACTGTCTCACTTAGCGATGGAAATTTTAGGCTCAATTGAGGTTGTAAGCTGAGTTGTACCTGAACGCTGTTTTTATGCTTTTAATATTTTATTAAACAAGGTCGTAAAGTGAGCTCACATCACAACCGTCTCGCTCAGCGACAGAAATTTTGGGCTCAATTGTGGTCCTAAGTCAAGGACTGACTTTAAACCAAATCTGGGACGAAAGTGTTTGGAAAGAGCCCCTGAAATTTTCAGGGCTGAAATTTAGTATACAAGTACCGTCCTCCCCAACTTACGACAGTTTGTTTAGTGACCAGTCAAAGTTACAATGGCACTGAAAAAAGTGACTTATGACCATTATTTCACACTTATGACCATTGCCCTAGATGCTTGCCTGGATGGTAGCATAGCGCATAGGAGTACGCAGCTAGGAACTCCGTCCAGCGGGTCATCCTAGGGGAGAGGATGTGGGGGGGTCGGCCTATCGCCAGCCAGAAGCCCAAGGAGAGGCTTGTGGTCGGTGTAGAGTGTCATGTGATTCGCTTTTGTGACCTTCGGACAAGCAAAGTCCATGGGGAAGCCAGATTCGTTTAACAACCGTGCGACTAATTTAACAACTGTGGTGATTCACTTAACAACTGTGGCAAGAAAGGTTGTAAAATGGAGCTCACTTAACCACTGTCTCACTTAGCAACAGAAATTGTAGGCTCAATTGAGGTTGTAAGCTGAGGACTACCTGAATGCTGCTTTTAATATTTTATTCTACACCACTCAGATTGTGAGGGAGATTGGTAGTTCTTAAATGTGTGTGTATATACTGTAGTTGTGGGTATTTCTGATTGTGTGTCTGGGGGTATATAGTTGTGCTGAGGGACGCGGTCATAGTAGGGGACACGGTGGCTCGGTGGCTGAGACGCTTGTCGATCAGAAAGGTCGGCTGTTCGGCAGTTCGAAGCCCTAGCGCTGCATAACGGAGTGAGCTCCCGTGACTTGTCCCAGCTTCTGCCAACCTAGCAGTTCGAAAGCACGTGAAAAATGCAAGTAGAAAAATAGGAACCACCTTTAGTGGGAAGGTAACAGCGTTCCGTGCGCCTTCGGCGTTGAGTCATGCCGGCCACATGACTCCGGAGACGTCTTCAGACAGCGCTGGCTCTTCGGCTTTGAAACAGAGATGAGCACCGCCCCCTAGAGTTGGGAACAACTAGCACATACGTGTGAGGTAACCTTCGGCGTTGAGTTATGTCGGCCACATGACCCCGGAGGCGTCTTCCGACAGCGCTGACAGTTCTGAGGTCAGCTCTGCCATCACTAAACATAAAGAACCGTTCCTCGCAGGTAGAAGGCTAGCTGTTCAGTGCAGGGAGCTTGTGAGAACTAGCTGCTCAATGCAAGGCCTTCCTCCCGACAGATTAGCTCTTTTGGTGAAAGAGATGATGCTCCCACTATGGAAGGGGTGTGTGTGTCTCTGTGTGTGTGTACATTAAGCAGCCGAGCTGCCCCCCCGCAAACAAACCCGTACGTTGTCGTCCCCCTCTCTCAGAGCACCTTTAAAGGCCTCGCCATTATCACTCCTTCTGTTGCTGCACTGACGTCAGTAGAGAGCCCGGCCTGTATCCTGGGAGAAATCGGTCCGTGGTGACTGGTTGCCATGGAAATACACCTTGTTGCAAGCTAACAGCCCCAATCGGCTTCTGAAAAAGCCCCCCCCCCCCCCCGCCCGCCCGCCCGGCTTCAAGCCAAAAGGGCTGCTACAATGTGGGAAGGGGCCAAGGTAAGCCAGCCGAAGAAGAATCAGTGGGGAAGGGTCCCGTGTCTGTTTTGAAACACGGGGGGAGGAGGGGGGGCAGGTGGAGAGAAAGAGGGAGCCCCCCTCAAGGTGTCCTACACTGAGTGGTTATCCATGATAGATGCAGCTTTCTCTGTACCATCTGCATCCCCCCCCCCCCACCCTCCCTGCTTCCCAGTCTCGTTGTGGGGCAGGCAAGGAAGCTCGGTAGTGCTTTGTGGAGGGGGGGGGATTGTAATCTTCCTCCTTTACTCTCTTTCTAATTTTGCAAAGGGGACCCCCGCTCTACCCCAAAAAAGGGGTGCACCCGGGGTGACTCTGTGGTTGATGATTTTCATATGTCTTCAGGCCGTCCCAGTTTTCCTCTTGCAAATGGTCACTGCTGCTGAGTTTATTTGCTCCACGTGTAAAGCTACTACATCCATACAACACACTTTGCAAATCAGATCTGGAGGGCAGTGGCTGCAGCCACTCGGCACGCCCTAAGCTTGCTTTAAGGCTAACCTTGGATAGAAATTTGGGGGGATTCTTTTGGCAGACTGAGGGACGCGGTAGCTCAGTGGCTAAGATGCTGAGCTCGTCAATCAGAAGGTCAGCAGTTCAGCGGTTCGAATCCCTAGCGTGGCATAACGGAGGGAGCTCCCGTGACTTGTCCCAGCTTCTGCCAACCTAGCAGTTCAAAAGCACGTAAAAAATGAAAGTAGAAAAATAGGAACCACCTTTGGTGGGAAGGGAACAGCGTTCCGTGCGCCTTCGGCGTTGAGTCATGCCGGCCACATGACTCCGGAGACGTCTTCAGACAGCACTGGCGCTTCGGCTTTGAAACAGAGATGAGCACCGCCCCTTAGAGTCGGGAACAACTAGCACATACGTGTGAGGTAACCTTTACCTTTTGGCAGTCTGGCAGACTGTGTGAATCCAGCCTGTTTGGTTCCTTTTGTGGTTTAATGTACTGTGCTAATCCCTCCTCCCCAAATAGGTTAATTTTTGTTCGTCAGTAATTAAATATATTGCGCGAACAGAACTCCTGTCTCTAACAGGAACTTGTAAAGATATTCCTTTGTTTATGTGCATTTATTTTTGTTCCCATTGTTATAATTTTTAGAAATAATTCTGAATCCACACATCTTAAAGTTGTCAAAGTTGTGAAGTACTACTCTAGGGCAAGTTTCTAGTTCGCTGTGCACAGAACAGCAATCTGTAGCTTGGTTCAGAGATCAGCTTTGCCATCGCTAAATATAAGAAAACATTACCCACAGATAGAAAGCTAGCTGTCCAATACAAGGGATTCCAATCCAGATGTGGCATTCAGCCGGTTCTGGAGAATCGGTAGCAGAAATTGTGAGTAGTTTGGAGAACCAGCAAATACCACCTCTGGCTGGCCCCGCCCCCATCTATTCTCTGCCTCCTGAGTCCCAACTGATTGCCTGGGTCTTCTTCTGTTGCCCTGCACAGGAGAACGGAACTGGGAAGAAGGTTAGTGGGGTGGGGAGGGAATGGGGATTCTGCAGTATCCTTCCCCTGGAGTGGGGAGGGAATGGGGATTTTGCAGTATCCTTCCCCTGGAGTGTGGAGGGTATGGGGATTTTGCAGTATCCTTACCCCAGAAGGGGAGAGGGAATGGGGATTTTGCAGTATCCTTATCCCCAGGAATGGAGAGGGAATGGGGATTTTGCAGTATCCTTACCCCAGGGGAGGGAATGGGGATTCTGCAGTATCCTTCCCCTGGAGTGGGGAGGGTATGGGGATTTTGCAGTATCCTTCCCCTGGAGTGTGGAGGGTATGGGGATTTTGCAGTATCCTTACCCCAGAAGGGGAGAGGGAATGGGGATTTTGCAGTATCCTTATCCCCAGGAGTGGGGAGGGAATGGGGATTTTGCAGTATCCTTCCCCTGGAGTTGGGAATGAATGGAGATTTTGCAGTATCTTTCCCCCAGAAGGGGAGAGGGAATGGGGATTTTGCAGTATCCTTCCCCCAGGACTGGGGAGGAAATGGAGATTTTGCAGGATCCTTCCCCCACCACGCCCATCAAGCCACACCCACAGAACCGGTAGTAAAAAAAATTCAGTCCCACCACTGTTCTAATCCCACTTCTGCTAGCTTTCTTTATGAAAAGGGTTTAAGAACATGGCTCTATCTATGAGCTGGAGCATTTTGGGAGTTGAAGTTCACCCATCTTAAAACAGCCGAATTTGAGAGGACAACGGTATAGATAGCGGCATTTTGAGCACATCTGTAATAACATTACCTCTTCCCTACCAGCACTGTGGCTAGGAATAGAAATGAACATAACGTCTAATAACATTTCATTTCTTGCCCATTTACCATATGTTGCTGTACCCAGAACTGCCTAACATCCTCCGTCCACATACGTTTATTCTCTTTTATACCAGCATCTAATACACTTTATGGCCCTGTAAAGAATTACTGAAACAACCAACAGACTAAAGGCACAGTTGGTATTTTTTTCGCCGTCATAAATCCCTATAATATGAAGGTCAAGGCACAAGAGCTTTTCGAAAGCACGGTGATTAGCATCCAAGGAAAGAAATAGCTCAGAAGTAAATCAGAGGGAAAAAAAGGCTTTAAAAATTCAAAGTATGGACAAATAATTTATAAGGCCTGGAAGAATGGACAGACCCAAATTCTCCATTATATTCATCATATTTGAATATACAGCCTACTGGAAAGGAATGAACAGGTGCTTTGAAAGAAATCCTTCCCAGAATTTACAATCTGTCAAGTTTCTCAGCTGAGGATTTGAGGCACAATTGTATCATTATACAACGACTCTCTCTCTCCCTCTCTCTCTCTCTCTCTCTCTCTCTCTCTCTCTCTCTCTCTCTCTCTCTCTGTATGTATGTATGTATGTATGTATGTATGTATGTATGTATGTATGTATGTATACGAGGTGGCACAGTGGTTAGGGTGCAGTACTGCAGGCCACTTCAGCTGACTGTTATCTGCAGTTCAGCGGTTCTAATCTCACCAGCTCAAGGTTGACTCAGCCTTCCGAGGTGGGTGAAATGAGGACCCAGACTGTGGGGTCGATATGCTGACTCTGTAAACCTCTTAGAGAGGGCTGAAAGCCCTATGAAGCGGTATATAAGTCTAACTGCTATTGCTATTGCTATGTATGTTCCAGCATAACTCTGGAACGCCTTGAGCAATTTCAACCAAACTTGGTACACAGATGGCTTAGTCTCTGGAAACATTTTTTTTAAATTAAAAGTTGTTTTTTTTTTTCAAAACAGACATAACACAAAAAAAATCTTCTTTCTTTACATAGTGTAGAAAGTGTATCAGTTGGTTACAAAAAGTTTTCGTGCATTTCTTTCACAGTCACCCATGATTCATATTAATTCTAGTATTTTTAAATCAAATATATTTGTACGTATTACCATCATCCTACCCCCATTCTCGTTTGACTATAATTGTTTAAACGTCCTTCATCATAAAACATACCAAAACCCAAGACATAACCACATAGTGGCATCTCATTTGCTATTTCTAGTATCCCAATAACACTAATCCTTATGGCCTATTCTAGCTAAACATCAATAACATTTAGTAACAAAGGTTTCTAATCTTCCTTTCCAAATCACTGTTTACAATTTACATCCAATTTCCCCATGTTGTACCCATACCTATATATATACATTATTATCATTGTCTCTCCTTTATTTGACTATATCCATTATCATAATTTAGTTCTTTTTTATTAATCTTTATATGTAACCAAACCATTTCTCATCTTCCTTTCATAGGTACCATTCAATATTCATATCCAATTACTACTTGTTATACCAATACATATGTGTACATTATTATCATTTTCAATTGTTTATTTAACCATATTTATTGTCACTAAATTTCACTAAGTCCAACTGGTTTTAGATTAAACACTTTCATCTATCAGCCAGTATCTTTCCAGTAGCGAAATAGTCTCATGTCTTCTGCCATTTGTGGCATCAGTCCTCTAATCGTCTCCTTAATCAAGTTTGCATGGACTCTTCTTTGCAACTCCTTGTTTATTGATTCTCTCATGTAATTTTGATTTCCTTCTTTTTCCTTAATCAGCTTGTCTTTAATTGTCAGTATTGTTATCGATGTTATTACTAATAAAATTTCTCCCTTTAAATCCACAATTCTTTTATTTTTTCTTCTTCTATGCCTAGCCATCTAGGGTAGGGTTCCCATCCATCTGGTTCCCCTTTCCATATTCCACTTTTCCATTTCCAGACAGAAACCATTCACCATAGATGTCAGCAAATTTGATTTCTTTGTAGTCATTTTTCTCTTTATTGCTTGGGACTCTACCCTCTATTTTTCCCATTTGATAAACATCTCCATCCTTTTCATTATATTTTTCTGTTAGGTGCTCTAATTTTTCAAACATTTTCTCAAATGTATTTGATAATTTCTGTACTGCAAATATTATATCTTGCAAGCTGACAGATTCTCTCTGTTGTTGGAAATAAGCCATTGTTTCCAGTTGTAGAAACACTGCTGCTCTGACTTGGAAGATTTTTACAAGGTTATACCTAGGTTCACCATGAGATCTCTGGTTAAGGATATACTTCAAAGGAACATTTGTATAAACAAATGGTGCTTTACTTCTTATCACTTTCTATAAACAAACTGTGAGCCTTTAAAGTTCCAGACCAGAATAATCAGTAGTGAAAGTAAAAGTATTTTGTTTTCAATACTCAAGTCTCCACTCTTCGAGTAGCAGTTATCACTCCCTTTGTTGTTACAATTGTTGCAATTCTCTTTGTTCTTTTTGTATCTTTTAATATTCCAAGTTAAAAAAAGTCAAATTCTTACGTGAAATGGAGAAGAAAGAGTAAAAGACACGTGTAGTGATGAATAACGAGAAATTTAGTCCGTAGGTTGTGAAAGTAATACTAAAAATTTTAGAAGAAGAAAACTTGATCCATTCATTTCAAATGGTTTGCATAAATTCAATCCATGAAAATAACGTTTAAAAATTAAGATAACACACTGACCAAAACCATCCAAAGCTTAATTCCGCCACTTATTTCTTTTATTCTTAGATTTAAATTAGCTTTAAGTTTTTTATAGGCAGGCTCTTTTAAAATGGGTAAAAAATCCTCATCAGCTGTAAACACTTTCTCTTCCATTTTCTTCTGTTTTGGAGCCGTCCCTACTTCATCAGCTTGGAAGCTGAGCTTTTAACTCCAGCTGAGAGACCTTCTGCATCAATCAGGGACTTTGCGATGTTCCTGTGATCAGCAGAACGTAGTCTTCCTGTTCACCGTCTCTACGGGACGGTTTAGGTCCAATTGGACCACCCAGCGAAAAAAGTATTGGCGGCGATCTCAGAGCATCGAGATCGGGTGACCATTTCATAGCGACATAGGCTCCTCCTCTCTGGAAACAAATATTGTGGGGGAAAGACACTCCTAAAAACCCCTGGAGGGTGTTAAGATACAGCCTGTTGTGCCTTAAAATGGCTTCTACTGTACAGCGCAGCGGAGTTGCCATGGTAACAGCTTCACAGTACTCCACAAGGGGGCTCCCTCTGGTAAGGGGGAAAATCCAACATTAGAAATTACGTTTGGTCCAGACATTTTCCCCCTATAAATAAATACCTGGACAACGCTGGGTATCAGCTAGTTTTTACTAAACGCTGAAATGTCTCTTGCCTGATTTCAGGCCTTTGCAAAAAAGAAGCTGACAACCCACCGGGGTGGTGGTGGGGGGAATCAACCCAGAGAGCTAGATATGACTTCTAAATCAAACCTTCATGCTTCCAGGCAGTGCAGATAGTCCTTGACTTACAACCATTCATTGAGTTACTGTTCCGAAGTTACAACGGCACTGAAAAAAAAGTGATATGATTGTTTTTCATACTTATCACCCTTGCAGAATCCCTGTGGTCATGTGATCAAAATTCGGATGCTTGGCCACTGGTCCCTATTTATGACGGTGGGAGTGTCCTGGGGTCACGTGATCCCCTGACGAGCAAAAGTCAATGGGGAAACCAAATTCACTTAACAACCATGTTAGTCACTGAACAACTATAGTGATTCACTTAACAACTGTGGTAAGAAAGGTCGTAAAATGGGGCACTTAACAACTGTCTTATTTGGCAACGGACACTCCGGGCTCAGTTGCGGTCGTAAAGCGAGGACAATCTGTGTTGTCCACTTTTTCTGAGTGTCTCGAGGTTTTTTAAGGACTGTTTCCAAGACAGCAGTTACTACTTGTAATTTCATAAACGGTCTGCTTCTATTTTCCCTGGTTGATCATAAGCTTCGAAAGGCCTTGATTTACGTGATTTAATTTGCTTCCTGCTTCCAGCAAGCGGCTTCAATCCAGTCCTTTCAAATCTATGGTCCCTTTAATTGTAGACTGCAGGATTTGCCATCTGTTTCTATGGTGAAATTTGAAAAACGCATTGTGGTCGATTCAATATCATGCCAACGAAAGTAAATATATGTGTCCCCTTTTATAATGCCTTGGCAAGACCACCACTGGAATATTGCCTCCAGCTTTGGTCGCCACGATGCAAATCAAACCCTCTTGCTTAGCAACAGAAATTTGGGGCTCCGTTATGGTTGTAATAGGGGACGGGGTGGCTCAGTGGCTAAGACGCTGAGCTTGTCGATCAGAAAGGTCGGAAGTTTGGTGGTTCGAATCCCTAGCGCTGCATAACAGAGTGAGCTCCCGTTACTTGTCCCAGCTTCTGCCAACCTAGCAGTTCGAAAGCATGTAAAAAATGCGAGTAGAAAAATAGGAACCACTTTGGTGGGAAGGTAACAGCGTTTGATGCGCCTTCGGCGTTCAGTCATGACGGTCACATGACAATGGAGACGTCTTTGGACAGCGCTGGCTCTTTGGCTTTGAAACGGAGATGAGCACTGCTCCTTAGAGTCGGGAATGACTATCACGCATGTGCGGGGGATCCTTTACCTTTACCCAGTGGTGGGTTTCAAAATTTTTTAGAACTCTTCTGTAGGTGTGGCCTGATTTGTGGGAGTGGCTTGCCGGCTTGTCACCAGGTGGGGGTGTCTTGGCAGTCATGTGACTGGGTGGGCGTGGCCAACTTGTAAAATGTGGTGAAACTCACTTAACAATGCTCTTGCTTAGCAACCAAAATGTTGGCTCAGAAACTCTGGCATTTGAAGCACGCAAGTCTTAAAGCTGTCAAGTTACAAGACCCTTGAACCCCTAATCCTTTAGAAAAAAAAACCCCAGGGGTGTTCAAACTTGACAGCTTTAAGACTTGTGGACTTCAACTCCCAGAATTCCTCCTCTCGCTCTTCATCTTGATGATGTGCGGACGGGCGGGGGGAGGGAGCTGGAACCGGTTCTAAACGGCACTGTAGGTTTGTGGAACCTCTTCTATAGAAGAGGTTAGAACTGGCAGGAACCCACCCCTGGCTTTACCTATGGTTGCAATTCAAGGACTACCTGAATACATTCACAAATTTTGCTGAACATCCCACACACACCATCGGCCTCTTATTCTCACCTCTTCTTTCTCTCCTCCCTCGGTTAAATCATTCTTCAAGGAAAGGCTGTGATGCCTGCATCCAATTTTGGTCCTCACATTACAAAAAAAGATGTTGAGACTTTGGAAAAAGGGCAGAGAAGAGCAACTAAGACGATTAAAAGGCCTGGAGGCTAAAAGATTGTAAGAACAGTTGCAGGATTTCGGGTTGGCTATTCTAGAGAAAAGAAGGTCCAGGGAGGACATGATAGCAGGATTCCAGTATTTGAGGGGCTGCCACAAAAAGAAGGGGGGGTCAAATTATTTTCCAAAGCACCAGAAGGCAAGACAAGAAACAATGGACGGATACTAATCAAGAAGAGAAGCAACTTGGAATTAAGGAGAAACTTCCTAACAGTGAGGACAATTAACCAGCAGAACAGTTGTTGCCTTCAGAAGTTGTGGGTCCTCCATCACTGTAGGTTTTTAAGAAGATTTGTGCTTGTGCAACATCCAGAATTGCTAAAAGGGATAAACCAAGTGAAAGCAAACCAATCCCCCCAAATGGAACCGTGTGGTCTAAAATCCAAACTTATAATATTTTTCGCTTGCCTGGGATGGAAGGCAGAGCAGGGGAAGGTTTGACTTCTCCATTTCACGCAGAGCAATCATGCTGTATTTTATCGCTTGGCAGGGAATCGTTCTTTTGTTGAGTTTGATCCCGAGCCTGTGGGATTTAATAAAAAAACGTCATGGTCCTTCTTTTCTTCCGCTGGTGTCCTTCAGAAGGTGATCTCGTTGGGAGTTAAGAGGAGGGGAAAAGAGGCGACTGGAGAAGGGGGGGGGGCGATCAAAGAAGAAGAGAAAGGTTATTATTCTTGGAAGGAGCCAAATCTCAAAAGGGATATTGCCAAGGGCAGATGGCTGTGTGGGTAGTCCTTGACTTACCACCATAATGAAGCCTGCGAATTACAGTCGTAAGTCCTGATAGTTGTAGAATAGAATAATAGAGTTGGAAGGGACCTTGGAGGTCTTCTAGTCCAACCCCCTGCTTCGGCAGGAAACCCTACACCATTTCAGACAAACGGTTGTCCAATCTCTTCTTCAAAACTTCCATTGTTGGGGCATTCACAACTTCTGGAGGCAATTTCTGTTCCACTGGTTAATTGTTCTAACTGTCAGGAAATCTCTCCTCAGTTCTAAGTTGCTTCTCTCCTTGATTAGTTTCCACCCATTGCTTCTTGTCCTGCTTTGAGGTGCCTTGGAGAATAGTTTGACTCCCTCTTCTTTGTAGCAACCCCTGAGATATTGGAACACGGCTATCATGTCTCCCCTAGTCCTTCTTTTCATTAAACTAGACAGACCCAGTTCCTGCAACTGTTCTTCTTATGCTTTAGCCTCCAGTCCCCTAATCATCTTTGTTGCTCTTCTCTGAAACCCTTCTAGAGTCTCAGAATAACGGAAGGGACCCTGGAGGTCTTCTAGTCCAACTCCCTGTTTAGGCAGGAAACCCTACACCACTTCAGATAAATGGTTATCCAACATCTTCTTAAAAACTTCCAGTGTTGGGGCATTCACAACTTCTGGAGGCAAGTTGTTCCACTGATGAATTGTTTTAACCGTGAGGAAATTTCTCCTCAGTTCTAAGTTGCTTCTCTCCTTGATTAGTTTCCATCCATTGCTATAAAAAAGATGTGGAGACTCTAGAAAAAGTGCAGAGAAGAGCAACAAAGATGATTAGGGGACTGGAGACTAAAACATACGATGAACGGTTGCAGGAACTGGGCCTGGCTAGTCTAGTGAAGAGAAGGACCAGGGGAGACATGATAGCAGTCTTCCAATATATTTTTTCTCCTGCAAATGACATTTATTCAGTTTTATTTCCTATTGGACTCTTGATTTTAACATATCTCATCTTGCACAAAAAAACATTTTACAAGCTCAATATATCAAACTAAGTTTTATTCTAATTCATAATTACTTGACCTTATTTCTTAATAATAATAATAATAACAAAAGTATTTTGGCCCCATATATTTGTGGGGCTGCCACAGAGAGGATGGGGCCAAGCTATTTTTCCAAGGCACCTGAAGGCCAAACAAGGAATAATGGATGGAAACTGACCAAGGAGAGATTCAACGTGGAAATAAGGAGGAACTTTCTGACAGTGAGAACAATCAGCCCATGGAACAGAAGTTGCCTTCAGAAGTTGTGGGAGCTTCATCACTGGAGGCTTTCAAGAAGAGACTGGACTGCCATCTGTCAGAAATGGTGTAGGGTCGCCTGCTTGGGCGAGTGGGGGGGGGGAGGTTGGACTAGATGACCTACAAGGTCCCTTCCAACTTTATTAATCTGTAAATCTGAAATTTCTCCTTAGTTCTAGGTTGCTTTGCTCCTTGAATAGTTTCCACCCATTGCTTCTTGTCCTGCCTTCAGGTGCTTTGGAGAATAGCTTGACTCCCTCTTCTTTGTGGCAGCCTCTGAGATATTGGAAGACTGCTATCATGTCATGAAGCGGATCATTACATAGCTAACTCAGTGCTACGAACTTTGGAAGCAGGACATAAGAACCTTTTGAGGGGTCAGTCGTAACTCCAAACAGTCACTCTGCAACTGGTCATCAGTTGAGGATCAGTTGCATAAGGAGGTCTGATCTTCATCAGACAGGACGTATGTATAGCTGGAAGTCAGTCTTCTGTATTCTACACCACTCCAATCTTTATTATTATTCCCGAAGCTTTGAAGCTTTGGAAAGAGCCGAGGTGGCGCAGTGGTTAAATGCAGCACTGCAGGCTACTTCAGCCGACTGCAGTTCTGCAGTTCGGCTGTTCAAATCTCACCGGCTCAGGGTTGACTCAGCCTTCCATCCTTCCAAGGTGGGTAAAATGAGGACCCGGATTGTTGTTGGGGGCAATATGCTAACTCTGTAAACCACTTAGAGAGGGCTGAAAGCCCTATGAAGCGGTATATAAGTCTAACTGCTATTGCTATAACTGCTATAATTCTTTGGGAAGATGGATATCCGGACACATATAAAATCACCTGCATATGTACATATACATACATACACAGGTAGTCCTCAACTTACAACCACAAGTGAGCCCAACATTTCTGCTGCTAAGCGAGAAATTTGCAAAGTGAATTTTGTCTCACTTCATGGCCGTTCTGTCCACAGTTGTTAAGCGGATGACTTCGATTGTTAAATTAGTGACATGGTTGTTAAGTGAATCTGACTTCCCTGTTGCCTTTGCTTGTCAGAAGGTCGCAAAAGGGCATCACCCTGAGTCCCTGCCACCGTCATAAATATGAACCAGTTGCCGAGCATTCTGAATTTTGATCAGAAATCCATGCAGTTGCTGCTGTTGGAAGAAATGTCCTTCTGGGTTCAGTTCTAAGTGGGGGAAAAGACACGGGATTCATGGAAGTTGCTTGGAAAGAAGGTTTATGGATGATGGACAGGACCAGAGGGGGAATACATTTCTTACACAGGAACAGGAAACAGAGAGGTGGGGCTGAACAGAGTATTAAAAAACCCAGCAAGCCCCTTCTTTTCTCTCTTCTTCTTCACCCATGTGACTCCCCTTTTCTGTTCAGGAGCTCAAGCCGTGACCCGTCAAAACCGCGTTCCACAAAAGCGGGGTCGACGAAATCGCGTATGTGACGTCATCACAACGTGACAAAAAAGATCGAAAAATTGAAATAAAAATTAAATTACAGCAAGCCGATTCACATAAAGGTAAGCGTTAGGTTAAGAGTTAGGATTAGGGTTAGGTTAAGGGTTAGGGTTAGGTTAAGGGTTAGGTTTAGGGTTAGGTTTAGGGTTAGGTTTGGGGGGGTTAGGGGAAGGTGTTAGCTTTATTTTTACATTTTTCGATCTTTTTCGTCGCGCTGTGATGACGTCACATACGCGCTTTCGTCGACCGCGATTTTGTCGTCTGCGGTTTTGTGGTGGAACCGCTCAAGCCATGCGGTCCTGTCCACCACTAAACCATCTTTCCAAGCAGCCTCCATGTCTCCAGTGTCTTTTTCCCCACTTGGAGCTGCACCCAGAAGGACATTTCTTCCAACACTGCTTCTGCCACCGTTGATAAAAACAGAACGAAGACAGTTTTTTTACTGCTGAATATGGGAATGGGAACATTGCCAAGGAAAAATTCCACTGTGTGAAGCTTCTTAATTGACCTCTGGTTCCTTCTCTTTCGCAGGTAAATGTTGAAGACACCATCGAAATGCTACCCAAGTCCCGGCGAGCGCTGACCATTCAGGAAATTGCAGCCCTCGCTCGATCTTCCTTACACGGTAAGATTTAGAAGACGCCACTCATACTCTCAAAACCATCTGAGTTTTGACTTTAGCAAAGTTGGGCTTATGGCTCAGAGGAGGCTGTTATTAAGTGGCTCCGTGCAAGTACAGGAAATGGGACTCAGACAGAGTGTGGCCAAGGTTTGAAGATTGAAGGGAAAATGAAGTAGCAATAGCAATAACACTTAGACTTATATACCGCGTCACCAGACGTGGGTTCCTACCAGTTCGCACCTATTCGGTAGAACCGGTTCGTCAAATCTACCGAACCGGTTAGAAGAGGTTCCACCAGTGGACCCGGAAAGCAGGCCACACCTACAGAAGAGGTTCCAATTTTTTTTTAAACCCACCACTGACACACACACACACACAGACTGACACAGAGAGAGAGAGAAAGAGAAAGAAAGGAAGAAATAAATAAAGAAAAAAGAAAAATGAAAGAAAAAGAGTGAGAGAGAGATGAAAGAAAAAAAGAAAAAAGGGACAGAGAGACAAAAGAAAGGAGAGAGATAGAGAGAGAGAGAGAGAGAGAGAGAGAGAGAGAGAGAGAGAGAGAGAGAGAACACATGGTCGGCAAGCCACTCCCACCAGGTCACATGTCCGGCAAGCCACTCCCACAAAGGAGGCCACACCCACAGAGTAGGTTCCAAAAATTTCTGAAACCCACCACTGCGCATCACAGTGCTTTACAGCCCTCTATAAGCAGTTTACAGAGTCAGCCCCCAACAATCTGGGTCCTTATTTCACCCACCTCGGGAGGATGGAAGGCTGAGTCAACCTTGAGCCTGATGAGATTTGAACTGCCAAACTAATGGCAACCGGCAGTCAGCAGAAGTAGCCTGCAGTTCTGCACTCCAACCACTGTGCCACCATTCCCTCCCCACTCCAGGGGAAGGATAATGCAAAATCCCCATTCCCTCCTCACTCCAGGGGAAGGATACTGCAAAAACCCCATTCCCTGCCCACTCCAGGGGAAGGATACTGCAAAATCCCCATTCCCTCCTCACTCCAGGGGAAGGATAATGCAAAATCCCCATTCCCTCCTCACTCCAGGGGAAGGATACTGCAAAAACCCCATTCCCTGCCCACTCCAGGGGAAGGATACTGCAAAATCCCCATTCCCTCCCCACTCTGGGGCCAGTCAGAGGTGATATTTGCTGGTTCTCCATGCTAATCAAAATTTCTGCTACCGATTCTCCAGAACCTGCAGAATTTCACCCCTGAATGAAACGTCTGCAAGAAAACAAGCTAGCTCAGAGAGCACCGAGGACGTCTCAGGTGTAACAAAGACCATGTTGCTTTGCCTGAGAATGACAGCCAATTTAGTGTCGTGATTGAAGGAGTAGAAACCATGTGTTTCAGTTCTGCCTTAGGCATGAAGCCAGTTGGATGACTTTGGGCCCATCCCCCCCCTCTCTCTCAGTCCTAGAAAGAAGACAGCAAGGGCACACAACTTTTGAAAATCTTGCTAAGAAAACCGAATATATTTATCCGTAAAGCTGCCAACAATCCAGGCTGACTCGAACAGTCAAATGAACAGGACACGAAAAAGGGCACTAGAAAATATTCCGAAGTGAAAAAGATTTCTGCAAGGATGTTTCTGTGTGTCTGTGTGTGTGAAAAATCCAGATAGTTTTACGGTTGATGCCCTTATTTATAAAACTTATGGTGCTGTACCCTAGTTTTTATTTTTATTTTTGAGCAATTTAAGAAATTGTATATTTATTTGAGCTTGTCGATCAGAAAGGTTGGAAGTTCAGCAGTTCGCATCCCTAGTGCCACGTAACGGAATGAGCTCCCGTTCCTTGTCCCAGATTCTGCCAACCTAGCAGTTCGAAAGCACGTAAAAAAATGCAAGTAGAAAAATAGGAACCACCTTTGGTGGGAAGGTAACAGCATTCCGTGAGCCTTTGGCATTTTGTCATGCCGGCCACATGACCACGAAGATGTCTTCGGACAGTGCTGGCTCTTCGGCTTTGAAACAGAGATGAGCATCGCCCCCTAGAGTCAGGAACGACTAGCACATATGTGCAAGGGGAACTTTTACCTTTACCTATGTATTTGTTTCAGCTTGTTTGTTTGTCAGTTTGTTTCCTATTTGTATGTCCACCTGATCCACGAGGTCTCTATAGCAGTGTTTTCCATACTTGACCACTTGAAGGTGGGTGGACTTCAACTTCCAGAATTCCCCAGCCAGTTGAAGTCCATCCATCTTCAAGTGGCCAAGTATGGAAAACACTGTTCTAAAACCTCTTTCTCCTATATTAAACAGCCTTTCTCCTTTCCAGCAAATGCTCACTGCCCGCAAATATGTAAACATTAAAAACATGAATGCATGCAGAAACAAAAGCATATTTTTAATTAACAAAGTTCATGTCAGTCATACAGAAGGGAGGAAGGAAGTTCAGAACAAGCCATGACTCACAGATTTAGCTCTTTTGAAAGAATGAGTGTTCCTTAGAACATGAAAGATGTTAATTATCCGAATTCCAAGTGCCTTAATTTAGCCATCACCAACTAGTGGTCTGTGAGAAAATTTTGGTCGTCCGCGGAAAAATGATTTGCGTTTTTTATATTGCACTAAATCAGGGGTCCTCAAACTACGATCCCTGGGATGGATACGTGCAATGAACGCTTGTGTTGCTGCAGAGGGTCTCCCCCTTTGGGGTCTTTTTGTGTGGGTTGGAGGGGGGCAGAAATTCCAACTCGGGGTCTGCTTCAGCCTCCTGGTGGGGGGCTTTGGGCAAAGGCTGGAGGGAAGCACCGCTGGTGGAGAAGAGCCAGGGGGGGCTTGTTCCAGTGGGACTGCATCATGGCCTGGAACTGGCTGACCATCTCAGCCCGCTGAGTCTCCAGGTGCCGGTACCTGGCCTTGCACTCCCGCAGGTGTTCCCTCTGCTTGGAAAGCCCATGCTCCTAGTCCTCAGTGAGGAGCTTCTGCTGAGCCTCCTTCTCGGTCAGATCCAATTTGAACCGAGCTGTTTTGCCAACTCTTTCTCCCGGTGGCTCCTCAGCTCCAGCAACTGCTTCCTGTTGGGGCCCTAAGGAGCCCGGGCGAGGAGGCGAGGAGTGGTTGGGAAGGGAGGAGCGAGTAGAGGCCGGTGAGGCGCTCCCCGACCTGAAGGACATCGAGTTGGCCATGCCCACCCAATCACATGACCACATTGCCACACCCACCCAGTCAGTCATTAGACAGATCTGTGAGGGTTGTAAATTCAGCCCTGTGTTTAAAGAGGAGCTTGAATCGTGGTTTTCCTTGGAGTATACCAGAGGTAGGTTCCTACCAGTTTGCACCTATTCGGTAGAACCGGTTCGTCAAATCTACCGAACCAGTTAGAAGAGCTTCCACCAGTGGACCCGGAAAGCAGGCCACACCTACAGAAGAGATTCCAAAAAATTTTGAAACCCACCACTGCCCCCCCACACACAGACAGACAGACTGACAGAGAGAGAGAGAGAAGGAGAAAGAAAGGAAAAAATAAATAAAGAAAAAAAGAAAAAAGAAAGAAAAAGAGAGAGATGAAAGAAAAAAAGAAAAAAGGGACAGAGAGACAAAAGGAAGGAAAGAGATAGATAGATAGATAGATAGATAGAGATAGATAGAGAGAGAGAGAGAGAAAGAGAGAGAGAGAGACAGAAAACACATGGCCAGCAAGCCACTCCCACAAAGGAGGTCACACCCACAGAGTAGGTTCCAATTTTTTTTGAAACCCACCACTGGAGTATACCTTATGATTAAGTAAAATAAACCCGAGGTAGGTTCTAAGAAACATATTTTTATTGTAAAATAAATAGCAAACAAATTTACTGGCTAATAACTGCATTCTGGTAAAGTTCCTAGCCTATAGCAATAGCAATAGCAGTTAGACTTATATACCGCTTCATAGGGCTTTCAGCCCTCTCTAAGCGGTTTACAGAGTCAGCATATTGCCCCCAACAACAATCCGGGTCCTCATTTCACCCACCTCGGAAGGATGGAAGGCTGAGTCAACCCTGAGCCGGTGAGATTTGAACCGCCGAACTGCAGCTAGCAGTCAGCTGAAGTGGCCTGCAGTACTGCACCCTAACCACTGCGCCACCTCGGCCTACCTCCTCGTGGCAGGCAAAACAGAAAGAGAGAGAAGAAGAAAGCAAAAAGACATGCACAGTAGGCTTACAGAGAAGATTCAGCCTACCGTATGTCTTAGAATATAAGCACAGCTGGCAAAACAAAAAAACATCGTGACAAGATCATATTAGTGGTCTGGGGGGATTTAACATTATGAATTTAGTGGTCCCTGAGGTCCAAAAGGTTGGTTACCCCCTGCCTTAATTCATGGTAGCCAGGATTCTTCATAGATTCGGGAGCGTCGAAAGAGACACCATCTCAGTAACTCGAGGGCATCTCCAGCTAACAGGGTCTGTTTGTTCGGTTGCAGGTATTTCCCAGGTGGTGAAGGACCATGTGACCAAGCCCACCGCCATGGCACAAGGCAGGGTGGCCCACCTGATTGAGTGGAAGGGATGGTGCAAACCCATCGATTCTCCTGCGACCCTGGAAAGCACCTTCAACTCCTATTCGGATCTCAGTGAAGGAGAGCAGGAGGCCAGGTTTGCTGCAGGTGGGACTGCGAGGGAGGGGAAAACAGGTGGGGTGGGTGGGCGGGAGCTCTCTCAGGGAAGTCCCTTAGGCTAGATCAGTGCTTCTCAATTAAGATGTGTGGACTTCAACTCCCAGAATTCCACAGCCAGCATGCGTGGACTTCAGCTCCCAGAATTCCACAGCCAGCTTGCGTGGATTTCAACTCCCAGAATTCCACAGCCAACACATGTGGACTTCAACTCCCAGAATTCCACAGCCAACACATGTGGACTTCAACTCCCAGAATTCCACAGCCAGTATGTGTGGACTTCAACTCCCAGAATTCCACAGCCAACACATGTGGACTTCAACCCCCAGAATTCCACAGCCAGCATGCGTGGAGTTCAACTCCCATAATTCCACAGCCAGTATACGTGGAGTTCAACTCCCATAATTCCACAGCCAGTATGTGTAGACTTCAACTCCCAGAATTCCACAGCCAACACATGTGGACTTCAACTCCCAGAATTCCACAGCCAGTATGTGTAGACTTCAACTCCCAGAATTCCACAGCCAACACATGTGGACTTCAACTCCCAGAATTCCACTGCCAGCATGTATGATTTCGATTCCCAGAATTCCGCAGCCAGCATGTTAGTTGGGGAATTCTGGGAAGTTGCAGTCCACTCATCTCCATGTTGCCAAAGTTGAGAAACACTGGTCTAGACTCAACTCCCAGAATTCCCTAGTCAGCTTTGGTGGCTGGGGTATTCTGGGAGTTGAAGTCTGCCAGGCTTAAAGTTGCCAAGGTTGGAGACCCCTGATCTAGACTATGCCAGAAATTTAATGCCACATTTGAGCTGCAAGAGCCAAAGCTGAGACTATGTGGAAGCTCTTTCTCTTTTCGTTTGTCTGAAGTGGTGTAGGGCTGTGATGGCGAACAGTAGCACGCGGGCCCAGGTGGCAAGTGGAGCCATATTTGTTGGCATGCCAGCCGTCAGCTCTGGCGCGCATGCTGATTTTCCACCCTCCCAAGGCTTCAGGAAAGCCTCCGGAGACTGGGGAGGGAGAAAAACGGCTTGAGTGGGCACACACGCGCGATAGTGCATGCGCAATTTTGGCACGCTGTAAGAAAAAGGTTCTCCATTACTGGTGTCGGGTTTCCTGCCTAAGCATGGAGTTGGACTAGAAGACCTCCAAGGCCCCTTCCAACTCTGTTATTCTATTCTTTTCTGCCATCTAGTGCTTCATGTTGGTTTTGCACCTAATCTAGGCACCCAAACATTCCTGTGTTTGGCAGCTGCATATTTGCCGGTATGTAGTAAACCACATTTAGTCGCTGGTTTGTGGTGCGTTTGGGGAAAGACCCCATCTCTGCTAAGCAGCTGCCCAGGAGTGGGAGGCCGATGGGGTGATTTGGAGGTACATGGGTTTTGTGCTTCCCCTGACATTCTTACTCATGGTGAAGTTAACCATTGCTTATTCAATTAAGCCAATTTTCTGTGTGCTCATGGGATACTCGGATCTATGAGTTAAGTGGTGAATTCGCAGCCATTGAATTGCTTTTGTTCCTGAAACTTCTCAGCCTTCAGAGCTTCTGGAGAAGTTCAGGAGGCCGTTGGATGACCTCACCAGAAGGGAACCCATCCATGTTTTAAGTGTGAGCGGTCTAAGGGTGGAAATGCACATGGCAACTTTTGAAGGAGCAATTTGGCTGCAATGGCCACCCTTAAAACCCTCCCTTCATCCCCTCCAAATGGTATAAAACTCATACTTCAGAAATACATCTATTTTGGTGTCTCTTTTTTGGGGGGGGGGATGTAACCTCACTTACTAAGAGGGACGCAGTGGCTCAATGGCTAAGATGCTAAGCTTGTCGATCAGAAAGGTCGGCAGTTTGGCGGTTCGAATCCTTAGCACCACGTAATGGAGTGAGCTCCCTTGACTTGTCCCAGCTTCTGCCAAGCTAGCAGTTCGAAAGCAATGCTAGTAGAAAAATAGGAACCACTTTTGGAGGGAAGGTAATAGCATTCCATGAGCCTTCGGCATTTAGTCATGCCGGCCAAATGATCATAGAGACATCTTTGGACAGCACTGGCTCTTCGGCTTTGAAATGGAGATGAACACCGCCCCCTAGAGTCTGGAGCGAGTAGTACATATGTGCAAGGAGAACCTTTACCTTTACCTTTAACCTCACTGGAGCCCACATATGCTTTGTAAATTGCTCACCTTAGCATGACAAAGTTGGCTAAGGTTAAGCTAGCGGTAGATAGAACCAAAACGAAGGAGAACGAAATTCCAGGCTGGTGTTTGGAGGTCAAAGTGATGATTGTTTAATTGGATTTTGTCTAGATATTTTATAAATGTTTCCCAATGCTCATTTGCTACCTTAATCAGATCCTAGCAGGAGTAAAGTGTAGGGAAGGAGTTCATTAAGACTTAATTAGCTCATTAAGACTGGTTCCTAGCTACGGATCGTTTCTGAGGGGTTCTGATGGAATAACAGGGGAACTTGCTTGCAAATAGAAATAAATATGCATAGGAAAACCTTACATTAAATCACGGGAAACCATGGCCTTAAATGCTAGCGTTTCACACAAACAGACCTGCTTACGTCCATTGAGACAATGCAGGGTAGTTAACTTCTTGCTGGAATCCAGTCTTCCATTTCAGCCTAGCTGAATCCTTGGTGCATGTGACTTCATTCACTTAAATGAGATGTGGGGAACTGTGGCTGTTTTGTCCCCAGCACATACCCTGTTTTCCCGAAAATAAGAACCCAAATGGAAAATAAACCTTAGCATGATTTTTCAGGATGTTTGTAATATACCGTATTTTTCGGAGTATAAGATGCACCGGAGTATAAGACGCACCAAGATTTTGAAGAGGTAAATTAAAAAAGTTCTTGCACTCTGCAGACTTCCCAAACCCTCTGCATGCCCCATTTTTTGTGAAAAACAGGCCATGCATGGTCTTTAGGAGGCTTGTAGTGTGCTCCTGGGGGCGGGGGGGCGCAAAAATGAGCAAACAAATGCCCATTTTTCACTCATTTTTGCCCTCCCCAGCCCCTAGGAGCACTTTGTAGGACTCCCAAACCCTTTGCACATCCATTTTTGTGAAGGGGGTGGGATTTGGGGAGGCCAAAAATACTGTATTCAGTGTATAAGACACACCCAGATTTTCGCCCTCTTTTTTTGGGGGGGGGAAAGGTGCATCTTATACTCCGAAAAATACGGTAAATACGGTAAAAATACGGTAAAATACGGTTATTTTACCCCCAAAATAAGCCCAAGTTAAGATCATCAGCCAGATGGATGCAATTAGTACCGTATTTCCGCCAAAATAAGACCTAACCAGAAAATAACCCCTAATGCATCTTTTGAAGGAAAAAAATAATATAAGACCTGGTCTTATTTTCGGGGAAACATGGTAATTTGTGTATATAGCAAGAACAGAACAATGGCCCTTTTATGAATTCTGGACTTCAATTCCCAGAATTCCTAAGTCAGCCATGCCGGCTCAAGAATTCTGGGGGTTGAAGTCCACAAGTCATTAGGGGGGGCAGAGTTCTCCATCTCTGACTTACACGAATACGGGTGATGCTTGAGGAGAAAGACACTCATAGACCACCACAAGGTTAGAAACAGGTTGTTTGTGCTATGATGTCATTGTGACAGATTGTATCGTTCTGTTGTTGTGATGTGGGTTTTGCTTTTTCTGTAAATTCCCAAGTAGATGGGCTGTTCGATGTCTCGGCCTGACCATGGGGGGCTAGAGAAAATCACATTTGGAGAAGGTGTACTGGCACCAGTCTATGTCCTTAACCCTGGTTCGGAAAAAGGCTGGGCTGTACCACTGTACACTGGTAGTCCTCGGCTTACAACAGTTCATTGAGTGGCCATTCAAGGTTGCAAAACCACTGGAAAAACACCGCCTAGGCAGATTCTCAGTCATCTGGGTCAAAAGGCAAGTGGGCTTTTCCTTTGAAGATGTTTCACTTCTCATCCCAGAAGCTCCTTCAGCTCTGACTGGATGGTGGGGAATGGAAGGATTGATATTCCTTGCAGACAGCTGGTCATTTGCATCCTTTTAGAGAGTCATTGAGGCCTCTTGGAGGTTTGTCAAACCACCAACGACTCTCTAAAACAGGGATGTCAAAACTCAAGGCCCCGGGGGGGGGGGCGCGGATCCGGCCCGTGAGGTGCTTAGATCTGGCCTGCAGGGCCCCCCTGGAAACAGCCAAGGACTGGCTCGCAGTGCAGCCCTCCCAAGCTCCCTTTTCACTGGCAAAGGGTTGCAGGAGGCCGTCACAGCTGAAAACGGAGCTTGGGAGCCTGTTTCCACTGGCAGAGCGCTTGGGCTGCCACAGGCTCCCCGACACAAGTGATATCAAGCTGGCCATGCCCAGGCTGGGTTCCTTCAACCCACTGAGCCATAGATGACTCAAGAGTTCTCTCCTAGCTTAGTTGATGTGCCATCCAAGCCCTTCCGAAATTTCCCCATGTTGGGAGCATATACCGAATGAAAATGAGTGAGCTGCCCCCTGATTATTATTTTTTATTTATTTTTTAAATAGTCCCGTCCCCCCCAATTTTTTTTAAAGCCCCCTGATTTTTTTTACTGCAAAGGATGGTTTTTATTTTTCATTTTCATAACGTATAATCACATGTATACTATTACATAGCCAATATCGTGTTGTATTATTAAATATTTACATCAATTCATCTTACCATCAGCTCCCAAAAACAATTATTGGCTCTTCTGCTCTCCATACACCATATTTGTACCTTATAAATCACTTTCTTTTCCCTCTCTCCTCTCACTCCCTACCTCCTTTCTTCCCTCCATCATCCTTTTCTTCTCTACCTCCCCTTCAGTGGTGGGTTTCAAATTTTTTTGGAACCTCTTCTGTAGATATGGCATGCTTTCCGGGTCCACTGGTGGAACCTCTTCTAACTGGTTCAGTAGATTTAACGAACCGGTTCTACTGAATAGGTGCGAACTGGTAGGAACCCACCTCTGCTCCCCTTCCTCTCTCCTTCTCCTCTCTCCCCTTTCCACTCCTCCTTATTCTCCTCCTCTTCCCCCCCCCCCCCGCCCTCTCTCCTATCCCTCTCTTCCTCCCTTACCTCTCTCCTCTGCTTCCCACTCTTCATCTCATTCACTTGGTGTATTTCAGCTTCTGAGCAAGCTCCGTTTTTGTGTTGATGGTATTTATAATTCCTTTTCAATATACATATTATAAAGACCCTCCCCAGCAGAAAAAAATGGGGGCCCAGAGGAACCTTATTCAGGCGGCGGCGTTCACACGCTTCCTTTTCCATCCGTTCGAACTCTTACTTCCAAGAACAAGGCTGTTTCACATTCTTTTTAAGCATCTCTTCGGTTTGGCAACCAAACCCACAGCACAGTTAAAATGACACTTCTCCTTTAAAAAAAACAAAAAACAAAACCCAAAACATCAACCAAGCTTTGGGCACCGGGCAAAGCTGCCAATTTCACCCCTGAGGTTTGTTTTCATTGCGGTTGGCTGGTCTGCTTTGAACGATTGGCACCCAGAGAGACGGCACAATGTCACTCGGCGCCTGGAGATATGTTACTTCCCTCGAATCACCCAAGTTTTGTTTTTTTTAAAAAAAATAGTTTGGTGCCTTTGAATGTGGGTGAAATCGGGTTTCAAGGGACTTGGGGGGGTTCCTATATTTTGGACCATATTTGAGGGACAATTGAGATCAGAGTTTCAGTTGCTAAGCAAGGCAGTTCTTAAGTGAGTCCCACACATGTTATGATCTTTTATGCCGCAATTGTTAAGCAAACTGCTACTGTTAAGGGAATGACATTCTTGCTTTTATAAACAGAGGCATAGAATCAACATCAGGTGAAGTATTAGTACCGCTTTATAAATCCTATGGGAACGCAATGGTTCGGTGGCTAAGACGCTGAGCTTGTCGATCAGAAAGCTCGGCAGTTCTGCGGTTCGAACCCCTAGTGCCACATAACAGAGCAAGCTCCCGTTACTTGTCCCAGCTTCTGCCAACCTAGCAGTTCGAAAGCACCTAAAATGCAAGTAGAAAAATAGGGACCACCTTTGGTGGGAAGCAAACAGGGTCCAGTGCGCCTTCGGTGTTTAATCATGCTGGGAGACATCTTCTGAGACCGCTAGCTCTAAGGCTTTGAAACTGAGATGAGCACTGCCCCCTAGAGGCAGGAATGACTGGCACATATGTGCAAGGCAGTGGTGAATTTCAAATTTTTTTAGAATCTCTTCTGTAGGTGTGGCCTGCTTTGTGGGAGTGGCTTGCAGGCCATGTGACTGGGTGGGAATGGCTTGCCGGCCATGTGATTGGGTGAGCGTGGCCAACTTGTAAAATGTGGTGAAACTTATTTAACAATGCTCTTGCTTAGCAACCAAAATGTTGGCTCAGAAACTCTGGCATTTGAAGCACGCAAGTCTTAAAGCTGTCAAGTTACAAGACCCTTGCACCCCTAACCCTTTAGAAAAAAACCCCAGGGGGTGTTCAAACTTGACAGCTTTAAGACTTGTGGACTTCAACTCCCAGAATTCCTCCTCCAGTCATGTTGGCTCAGGAACTCTGGCATTGAAGTGTGCAATCTTAAAGCTGTCAAGTTACAAGACCCTTGCACCCCTAACCCTTTAGAAAACAAAACCCCAGGGGTGTTCAAAGTTGACAGCTTTAAGACTTGTGGACTTCAACTCCCAGAATCCCTCCTCTCACTCTTCATCTTGATGATGTGCAGACGGGCAGGGGGAGGGAGCTGGAACCGGTTCTAAACTGCCCTGTAGATTTGTGGAACCTCATCTATAGAAGAGGTTAGAACTGGCAGGAACCCACCCCTGGTGTGAGGGGAACCTTTACCTAGATTTTAGACCAAGTCTGCCCTTCTTCCTTCCTGCCTCTCTCGGTATGCAAGCTGAACTTGACATGATAGCAATGTCCCAATATTTGAAAGGCTGCCACAGAGAAGAAAGGGTCAAGCTATTCTCCAAAGCACCTGAAGGCAGGACAAGAAACCATGGGTGGAGACTCATCCAAGGAGAGATCCAACTTAGAAATAAGGAGACATTTCTTGACAGAACAATTAATCAGTGGAATGACTTGCCTCCAGAAGTTTGTGGGTGCTCCATCACTGGAAATTTTTAAGAAGAGATTTGGACATCCAATTGTCCAAAATTGCAGGGGTGTCAAACTGGATTTCTTCCAGGGCTGTAATTCTCTGAGACTTCCACGCAATCCGTTTTCAGCCTCTCTGGCGTCCAGCAGCATTCTGCCGGCCAAAAACGGGCCTTGCCGGGACTCCATGGCCCATTTTGGCCAGCAGAGGGCCGGTCCTTTGATATTTCCATGCCAGCCCCGTGGGCCAGATTTGAGCACCCTATGGGCCAAACCCGGACCACGGGCCTTGAGTTTGACACCCCTAGTAGAGGGTCTCCTGCTTGAGGAGGGGGTTGGACTAGAAGACCTCCAAGGTCCCTTCCAGCTCTGTTTTTCTGTTGTTCTGAAGAGGCTGGCTTGTCCTTATGTAGCCGAGCTTCGCCAATGCCAGCAAGCTGAGTCACTCCGAAACCTGGGGAAAACGCCAGAGGAGAATTGAACTCTCTCCCACCCTGCTCTCCTTAAGCTGAAGCAGGGGGGGGGGGGATGCTGCCTCCGTTGAACCCAAAGTCTTGGTCCTGGCAAGGCCCATACCATTGATTTTTTGGGGGGTGGGAGAAGAAATTCCTGCAAAGGGTTACCAGGGGTTATGGCCATCATCCAAACTGTGCATTGGCTTTAACGTTTAACTGTTTAATGTTTAACTTTAATGTTTAACTGTTTGCATTTTGACAACTTGTCAGCTGAGGGGATCAGACGACAGGTGGGAATAGCCATTCCATGGGATAAATGAGGACAGGATGGAGAAGGCAGCTGTTCTCACCCCTGGCCCGGGCTTTCTGACGCTAGACCAGTTTCTCAACCTCAGTGACTTTAAAGCTGTGTGGACTTCAACTCCCAGAATTCCCCAGCCAGCCATTCTGGGGAATTCTGGGAGTTGAAGTCCACATAGCTGAAAGCGGCTGAGGTTGAGAAACATTGGAGTAGACCATTCCTGGCCGGGGGGGGGGGAGGGAGGGAAAATCTGTCTGCCTTTCTTATTTGCATGCAGTTTTGCCTCATGCTTGAATTGCATTCTTTTATTTATTTGATCTTTATCCTGCTTTTATTTTTGTTTATAAGTAACTCAAAGCCGCAAGCACACCTAATATCCCTTCCTCATTCTTTTTTTTCCCTCCACAACAACCACCCTGTGAGTTGGGTTGAGCTGAGAGAGAGGGACTGGCCCCAAATCATCCAGCCAGCCTTTACCCCTAAGGCGGGATTAGATCTCACCATCTCCTGTTGATTGGTCCAAAGTCACTCAGCTGGCTTTATGCCTGAGGCGGGACTAGAACTCACTGTCTTCTGGTGATTGGTCCAAAGTCACTATCTCCTGGTGATTGGTCCAAATTCATCCAGCCAGCTTTAAGCCTGAGGCAGGACTAGAACTCACTGGCCCCCGATGATAGTTCCAAAGTCACCCAAACTGGCCTTCATGCCTAAGGCAGGACTAGAACTCACCGCCTCCTGGTTTCTAGTCTGATGCATTAACTACTAGACCAAACCGGCTCTGAATGAGGCTCAGTATTATCATTAAATCAGTTCAGGACTTTTGCATCCTGAATTGGGTTAGTTTAAACCTGGGCTAACATTTTGTGGCTCAGCTAGTAACGCCAGCCCACTCTACATGGGAGATCATGGTCTAATGCAGGATTTCTCCAACTTGGCAACTTTAAAATATGCAGAATTTAACTCTTTAAATTTGCTGCGTTTTGAGAAACACTGAGCTAGTTGGTTATGCAAAGCCAGGTAATGGGGTAATTCAGTAATGCTTGCTGAGTGACTGCATTCATACAACATATTTAACCCACTCAGTTAAAGACCTAATGGCTGTGCATACACAAAATATGAAGTCTGGCAAATGTTAACCTTGTTTGTATGAATTATATGTGCGTGAATATGATTCTTTGTTTTAGTCCACTCTCAATGTATTGTGTGAATCCAAAAAAAAAACCACTCTACATGAAGGCAATGAACTCCCATATATTTTGAACACAGGAGATTTGCAACATATTGTTAATATAACAAAATATGTACTGTTTTTATTGCTTTCGTGTAAGTTGGCACCAAAATGGCAAAACTCCACACCACCACTAGAGGAAAGCATAGAGTTAGTTTTAGGCAACTACTTCTGTCCCCTCTGGTTATCTGGAGTTTGGCACATAATGTAGATCAGAAATGGGAAGTTGGGCTTCTTGCTTATTGCGCAGTTGGTACCAATATCTAGATTGCAAACCACCAGACCACCGCTAGAGGGCAGCATGGGATTAGTTTTAGCCAACTACTTCTGCCACCTGCTGGCTATCTGGAGTTTTGCATATAGTGTAAATCAGAAATGGGAAGTTGGGTTTCTTGCTTATTATTGCTGTTGGCACCAAGATCTAGATTGCAAAACTCCAGTCGACCACTAGACAGGAAGCCTATAATTAGTTTTAGGCAACTACTGCTGCCACCTGCTGGCTGTCTAGAGTTTTGCAAATAATGTACATCAGAAATGGGAAAGATGGCCATTGTGGGAACAGAGCGGGAGATTTAGCAGCCCAGATCTGGTACAGCCGAGGTGGCGCAGTGGTTAAATGCAGCACTGCAGGCTACTTCAGCTGACTGCAGTTCTGCAGTTCGGCTGTTCAAATCTCACCGGCTCAGGGCTGACTCAGCCTTCCATCCTTCCGAGGTGGGTAAAATGAGGACCCGGATTGTTGTTGGGGGCAATATTCTGACTCTGTAAACCGCTTAGAGAGGGCTGAAAGCCCTATGAAGCGGTATATAAGTCTAACTGCTATTGCTATTGCTACAGGTAGTCCTCGGCTTGCGACCGCGATTGACTCCAAAATTTATGTTGTTAAGTGAGACATTAATTAAATTGAATTTTGCCCCAGAGGGCTGCAGGAGCCTGTCGCAGCTGAAAACGGAGCCCGGAGTTTGAGTTTGACACCCCTGCTGTAAAAAGTCAGAGAGATGCCATTGACCAAGTAGCAAAGTTTCAACCAGCTTCACGCCCCAAGGCTTGGGAACAGTTCCTGGTGAAATATTTCCATGTGTGCAGCCGTTTTCCCAAGTCACCTCAAACCAAGGTCCTTCCTGACAACTCAGGTCATACTGGTATTGCAGGCAGAAGGCCCAATGACATGCCAGGACAATACAGATTTATCTGTCTTCAAGCTGTTCTGAGTCAGCTGCTCTATCTAGAGTCCTGTGGAAAGATCGGAGGGTGTGTGTATGTGTGTGTGTGCTCAAACCTTGCCAAGTGCAGTATATTTGTTGTCTTTTATTTTTATTTTTTGTGCTTTCCCGGGGCAGCTCCGTCTCTCTTCTGTTCCACCTTTTCCTGCCCAGCCTGTCAAGTAGCAAATGAAGATTGATGCGTGGAGCTGATTCCCCAGTTACTCCCTTAATTAAAGGAGGCTAGTTTTTCAACTTCGTTGTCCTTCATTTAGCTGCCTGGAGTGGTGGTGGTGGGGAGAGGAGCAGGGGTGAAATTCAGCAGGTTATGGCAGGTTCTGGAGAACCGGTAGCAGAAATTTTGAGTAATTCGGAGAGCCTGTAGCAGAAATTTTGAATAGTTTGGAGAACTGGTAATGGTGATATTGAGTAGTTTGGAGAACTAGTAGTGGAAATTTTGAGTAGTTTGGAGAACTGGTAGTGGAAATTTTGAGTAGTTTGGAGAACCTGTAGTGGAAGTTTTGAGTAGTTCAGACAACCGGTAGTGGAAATTTTAAGTAGTTCAGAGAACCTGTAGCGGATGTTTTGAGTAGTTCGGAGAACCGGTAGCGGCCTGGTTCCACCACAAAAGCGCGTAGGACAAAATTGCGCTCGACAAAAGCGCGCTGTGACGTCATCACAGCGCGACGAAAAAGATCGAAAAAATGTAAAAATAAAGCGAAAACCTTACCCTAAGCCCCCCAAACCTAACCCTAAACCTAACCCTAAACCTAACTCTTAACCTAACCCTAACCCTAACCCTAAACCTAACCGTTAAAGTAACGAAAAACCTAACGCTAACCCTTATCCTAACCCTAACGCTAACGCTAACGCTCTAAAGCTAACCCTAACCCTTAACCTAACCCTAACCCTAACCCTTACCTTTATGTGAATCGGCTTGCTTTAATTTAATTTTTATTAATTTTTATTTGAATTTTTCGATCTTTTTCGTCGCGCTGTGATGACGTCAAAGGCGCGATTTTGTCGATCGCGCTTTTGCCGTCCGCGCATTTGACGGGTCACGGAAATTTTGAGTAGTTCGGAGAACTGGTAGCAGAAATTTTGAGTAGTTCGGAGAACCGGTAGCGGAAATTTTGAGTAGTTCGGAGAACCGGTAGCGGAAATTTTGAGTAGTTCGGAGAACTGGCAAATGCCACCTCTGGCTGGTCCCAGAGTGAGGAGGGAATGGAGATTTTGCAGTATCCTTCTCCTGCCACGCCCACCAAGCCACGCCTACCATGCCACACCCACAGAACCGGTTGTAAACAAAATTGAATTTCACCACTGAACAATTGACTCAAGGCAAGGGAGAGCAAAAAGGAGGCAGAGGCAAAGGGAATGAGTGTCGGTCAAATTCTCTGCAGCCAGGAAACTTTTAAAGAAAGCTGTGGGAGGCTGAAGGTGGTGCTGGGTGGGGGGGGCATCATCCCATCAATGGCCAAGGTGGGGGCTGGAGGCTAAAAGATAGGAAGAACAGTTGCAGGAATTGGGTATGTCTAGTCTAGGAGTCTAGCAACTGGGACGCAGTGGCTCAGTGGCTAAGACGCTGAGCTTGTCAATCAGAATGGTCGGCAGTTCGAATCCCTAGAGCTGCGTAACGGAGTGAGTTCCCGTTATTTGTCCCAACTTCTGCCAACAGTTCGAAAGCACATAAAAATGCAAGTAGAAAAATAGGGACCACCTTTGATGGGAAAGTAACAGTGTTCCGTGCGGCTTCGGCATTTAGTCATGCCGGCCACATGACTACAGAGACATCTTCGGACAGCGCTGGCTCCTCGGCTTTGAAACGGAGATGAGCACCGCCCCCTAGAGTCGGGAACAACTAGCACATATGTGCGAGGGGAACCTTTACCTTTACTGTGGTCCCATGACCTCATTTTAAGAAAATGAAAAATGCCGAAAAAAATGCTGAAAACCGGCATTTACTTCCAGTTTTGACAAAAGCGACACATAGCAAACAGTGGGTTCACTTAATGACCATGGCGTACTCTTAACAACTGCCCACGGTCGCTGTATGACTGTGATGACTTAACAACCGCTGCGACAAAGCTTGTAAAATGAGGTCCGTTGTGTGGGTGGGCCACTTTACAACTGTCACAAATTACAAACCTGATCAGCTGACTCCCTTACTGTTGTAAGTGGAGGACTCCCTCTCAGGTGCTTTGAGCCTCTACAAGATTGAAGGCCCCTGTTTTAACTTTTCAAAACACACACACACACACACACCCTCCAATGTTTGACTTGACCCACCCCAAAGATGCTCTGGAGGCCACCAAGGAGGTGGGGGAGATGCTCCCTCCATTGCTTGCCCCCAAAATAAGGCTTAATATTCCTGAAATCCCAGCTCTATCACCCCAGCTGGCCTGGAGGCCCCTCGCTTGGAGAAGAGAAGATTTGTCTCTCTGGGAGACGTTGTGGGGCGTAATTTCTCAGGCCCCGAGGCCTTTGCCTGGTCGGCTGGTTGATTTTGTTTATTTCTCCCGTGTTTTTATTCTTTTTGAACATATCCAACACACCTTCCTCCTTTTATTCTCCTCCTAATAACAATCCTATAAGGTGAGTTGGGTTGAGAGAGAGGGATTAACCTTTTACTTCCTTCTTTCTTTCTTTCCTTCCTTCCTTCCTTTCCATCTTCCTTCCTTCCTTCCTTTCCATCTTCCTTCCTTCCTTCCTTCCTTCTTTCCTTCCTTTCCATCTTCCTTCCTTCCTTTCCATCTTCCTTCCTTCCTTCCTTCCTTTCCATCTTCCTTCCTTCCTTCCTTTCCATCTTCCTTCCTTCCTTCCTTCCTTCCTTCCTTCCTTCCTTCCTTTCCATCTTCCTTCCTTGCTTGCGTCCTCCCTCCCTGCTTTCATCTTCCTTCCTTTCCATCTCTCTCCCTCGCTTTCATCTTCCTCCCTCCCTCTCTCCCTCCCTCCTTTTCATCTTCATCCCTCCCTCCCCCTGCTTTCACCTTCCTTCTTTCCTTCCTTCCTCCTTTCCATCTTCCTTCCTTTTCATCTTCTTCCCTCCCTCTCTCCCTCCTTTTCATCTTCCTCCCTCCCCCTGCTTTCACCTTCCTTCCTCCTCTCCATCTTACTTCCTTTTCATCTTCCTCCTTCCCTCCCTCTCTCCCTCCCTCGCTTTCATCTTCCTCCCTCCCTCCCCCCTGCTTTCACCTTCTTTCTTTCCTTCCTTCTGCCTTTCCATCTTCCTTCCTTGCTTGCTTCCTCCCTCTCTGCTTTCATCTTCCTTCCTTCCTTTCCATCTTCTTTCCTTTTCATCTTCCTCCCTCTCTCCCTCCTTTTCATCTTCCTCCCTCCCTCTCACCCCTGCTTTCTCTCTCTCTCCCTCCCTCCCTCCCTCCCTCTCTGGAGAAGCAGCTAGGCTTAAATGCAGGGTCATTTTCCTTTTGAGCCACACTCTAAAACATAGAATTGCACCAAGAAAAAAACAATCTCCCAATAAACCACCCTGGATCTTCCAGCTGGGCCCCTCTACAGCTCGGCATGGTGTATGATTCAGCCTGAGATTGCCAGGCAGTTCGGAGCCATTGATAAAGGCTGCAGCTGAAAGCTGCCATTGACCGCCCCCTCCCTCTCTCCACCCCTCTCCCAGAAGTGACACTCAGAGGCAGCTGTGAGCTCCAAATTAGTTGCCTAAATAGGGGAGCCTATTTAAGGACGGGCTCAGCTGCCTAATGACAGGTCAGATCAACCAATACGTTAATGCGGCTCAATGGAAAGGCTCAGAGCCTGGGCTTCTGCACAGGATGGGATGGGGGAGAAGCCCCCCAAAGAACTCCAGATCTGGTCTACCACTAGTCTACTGGTCTACCACGGTAGATAGCCACAGTTGTGTCAAAAAGCACCACTTAGTGGTTGGAATACAAGGCAACAATTCACATTTTCTATATATTTATGTGTTGTGGCCCAGCAGGTGCCATTGGAGCTGCCACCAGACTCCGACAGCGAGGGGCCCCCTGAGTCGGCTCTGGAAGAGGTGAAGGACCCTGGACAGGGTTCTGACTCCAAGCAGGGCACAGAGAGGCTGGTTGGCCATCAGGTGGCGCCTGAGCCTTGGACCAGTGGGGAGGAGACAAGGGAGAGTGATCCAGAAGCCAGCAGTGAGTTGTTCCTGGATGCACGCCATCGAAGAGCTAGTAGGCATCAGGAACAATTATGCAATTACAGGAGGTAATTGCGCTCAGCTGGTGGTCATTAGGCTCCTCTCCAGACTATAAAAGCTACTTGTGTACACAGCCCTCTTTGTAGAAGTCAACACAGGATTGAATGTCGGAGGACATTACTGTGAGCTTGGCAGGCTGGATTGCTGCCAAGCCTTATCTGTGTTTATTGCTGCCTGAGTTTGTCTGAGTTGCTGCCAAGGTCCTTATCTGTTTGTTCTGGTTGTGTGTAGCTTTTTAGTTGTTGATTTGGGGCGTTGATGGCCGGTTATTGCCTGTTGTTTTCTTGTGCTGCCAAGTCCTGATAATCTGGTGGTAAATCATCACTCCTGTTGATTGAGAGGTGGCTTGTTTCCCAGGCTTCAATCATTTCCCTGGCTGTTTTTGTGCCTGCTCGTCCAGCAATCTTAGTAGAGGTGAAATTGAATGTATGTCCTCGTTCCCTGCAATATGAGGCTACCAATGAATTTGGGTCTCCTCGTCTGACCACTCACTTGTGTTCTTGCAATCTGGTGCCGAGCACGCAGCGCACATTCTGGTGTGAGGGAAGTTCCCTCAGGATGGGTTACGGCGCAAGGCCGAATGCTCGGAAGACTAAACATCTGGTCCTGGGGACTGATCCAGGTTGGATCCTGCCATTCATTCTTGGCCGTTAGCCAACCATTGAAAAAAAATAAAATAAAGATAAAAGTAAGCCATGAAAGACGAGGAAGTTTTTGTTTTTCAAAGAAGGGTCAACAATATTATTCAGAAGGTGAAATGATTTAAATCAGGGATGTCAAACTCAAGGCCCAGGGGCCGGATCTGGTCCGTGGGGTACTTAGAGCCAGCCCACAAGGTTGCCCTGGAAACAGCGGACCGCCCTGTGGTGCTTCTGTCAGAAAAAAACTACCTCACAAGCTCCGTTTTCAGCTGCCACGGCCTCCTGCAACCCTCAGCGAGTGAAAACAGAGCTCGGGAGGGCCCTCCTGAGCTCCATTTTCACTCGCCAAGGGATGCAGGAGACCGTAGCAGCTGAAAACGGAGCTTGGGAGCCTGTTTCCGCTATCAGAATACTCAGGCTACCACAGGCGCCTCCGACAGGAGTGATGTCCAGCTGGCCATGCCCACCCCATCGCCCCAAGGTCAAACACATCCCCTGATGCGGCCCTCATTGAAATCGACTTTGACACCCCTGATCTAAGTGATGTTGAGCTGTGAAGATTTAATTTAGGGCTGAGGGGAAATCTTATGTGCTGAAGGGAAAACGGGGGATGCTCAGAAAGAGTTTGAGGGGTTAAAAAAAAAAGAGAGGAATTTATTTTTTCTAATTTGTGTGTCCAGAACAAAACGCAGCCTTGCAGTCTGTTTCGGAGACGGCAGCTTCGACTCGCCATCTCGAAAGCGATTCCACTTCAATTTATTTAGTCATTCTTGAATGTTGCCGCAGTTGATCTATGGCGATTAAATTTATGTTCTGAGAAGCCCTCAAAAAGTAGATAATAAAATTAAGAAAGATTTTTTTTAAATGTAATAAAGATAATACATTTTGACAATCTGAGTTCACAGACAGCTCGGCTATTGGCAGGAATTCAAATTATGTTACCAATGCAATTGAAAGGCACCAGGCACAAAAGCTATGAGTTTATGGCACCTAAGCCCTGCTAAGAAAAAGAAAAATACGCCACTTTATTGCTCTTTATTATTATCATTATAAATTAATAATTATATAACAATGGAACCGTAATTATTATAAAGATGTTTCCTCCAGTATTCCTATTTCTTAGGAGAACTGTCCCACGCAAATTGGCTTTTTTCTGCAGCCCAATTTCCCTAAACACTGGAACAAGCCAGTGGTGGGATTCAAAATTATTTACCACCAGTTTTACTTCCTGTGTTTCACCACCTCTAAATAACAACACTCCTTTCTCCCCAGGTGTAGCCGAACAGTTTGCCATCGCCGAGGCCAAACTCAGAGCTTGGTCATCGGTGGAGGGGGATGATTCCAACGACGAGTCTTACGACGAAGATTTCCCCACTTCCGGTGAAACTGCCCAGGCAGCTGGTAAGTAAGGACAGCTGGCATATCTGCTGGGTTGAAAGTCAACATGAGGCTGAACACCAGTGGTGGGTTGCAGGCAGTACGCCCTCGTACGGGCGTCCCGGAGCCTGCCCGGAGCACTGGGTACCGTTCCGGTACGGTGCTCCAGAGGGCCTACCCACACACCCACCCAAGCTCCTTACCTGTCCTTTAAGCCTTTGGCACTTCCGAGCAGCTGGAGCGTCGTGGAGGCTTGCAGAAGCATGGCAGGCAAGTACGGCATCCATGTGGGTGACGCCGGGGCCGATCCGGAACCTACCACTGCTGAACATCCAACCAGGTAGAAAAGAAAGAAATAACCGACCCACTTACTTCATTCCAAAGTTTTAGATCTGAATGCAATACCAGCACACTGTAGGTTGTAGGTGTCAACTCCATTTCATTGAGGGCCACATCAACATTACTGTTGCTTTCAAAGGGCTGGTTGCATGTAAGACTATGTATCATATTAGTGTTCTGACCGAAGGATACTGTAAAATTTCCACTCCTTCTCCACTCCAGGAGAAGGATACTGCAAAATCTCCATTCCCTCCCCACTCCAGTGGAAGGATACTGTAAAATTTCCATTCCCTCTCCACTCCAGTGGAAGGATACTATAAAATCTCCATTCCCTCCTCACTCCAGGGGAAGGATACTGCAAAATCTTCATTCCCACCCCACTCCAGGGGAAGGATACTATAAAATCTCCATTCCTACCCCACTCCAGGGGAAGGATACTGTAAAATTTCCATTCCCACCCCACTCCAGTGGAAGGATACTATAAAATCTCCATTCCCTCCCCACTCCAGGGGAAGGATACCGTAAAATTTCCACTCCCTCTCCACTCCAGGGGAAGGATACTGCAAAATCTCCATTCCCTCCCCACTCCAGTGGAAGGATACTGTAAAATTTCCATTCCCTCTCCACTCCAGGGGAAGGATACTGCAAAATCTCCATTCCCTCCCCACTCCAATGGAAGGATACTGTAAAATTTCCATTCCCACCCCACTTCAGGGGAAGGATACTATAAAATCTCCACTCCCTCTCCACTCCAGGGGAAGGATACTGCAAAATCTTCATTCCCTCCCCTCTCCAGGAGAGGGATACTGCAAAATCCCCATTTCCTCTTGATCAGCTGGGACTCAAGAGGCAGAGAATAGATGGGGGCAGGGCCAGCCAGAGGTAGTATTTGCCAGTTCTCCAAACTACTCAAATTTTCCGCTACCGGTTCTCAAGAACCTATCAGAACCGGCTGAATTTCACCCCTGCCTTAGATATTGGAGCACTGCTATCATGTCACCCCAAGTCCTTCTTTGCATTGAACCGAAATGCTGCATTGCTAACCTTTTCCCTCTTGGTGGTTGTGTTGCAGACGCGGTAGGGCAGCTCCCCACCAACACCCTCTTGAAAGGTTTCCTGCACAGCAGCCGTCTGTGCCATCTGAACTCCCGACAAGGTTCGTGCGATCCGGAAAGCGACTCCTCTCAGTCCACCGTCTCCCCGGAGACCTTGTGCTCCAGTCTCTGCAGCCTTGACGACAGCTTCCTTCTCAAGGAGTTGGGCTCCCCTTCCGAACTTGCCGCCAAACTGCTAGGCTCCGTGTCCGGCGGGGAGGACATGCTGATCTCCAAGTTGCCCACACAGACTGCCGGAGAATGTGCCTTCCGGAGCCTGGCACAACTGGAGTGCCAGGACTCTATGTACTCCATGTCCTTCACCGAGTCCTGCCTCTCGCCCACAGAGGAGGAGGGCCTTCCATGCAAGGACTACAAAGTCCATGGGGACAGTTGCGAGGTCCGGAGAAAAGTCTCCGACGTGGCCTCCTCCGGCGTGGTGTCGCTTGACGACAACGAAGACGACGAGGTCGAAGAAGAGCCAGAGGAGGAGGAGGAGGAGGATGCCGAAGAGCCGTGAACCCCCTTCTGTTCCGTGGCATGCTTCACCTGCCATTTTGCCCCGCTCCGTGGCACCTTTTCGTCCACCCAGCTCCACGGCCCATCAGTTGTCTCAGCGGGATGGTTCCTCCCCCCATTTGGATGAAGGAAGGCAGCATGGGCAGGAGTGGCGGCTTCGAAAGCTCCCCTCCCAGGCCTTCCTGAGCTCCACCGTGCCATCCGATTGCTACCACAAAAGCCTCCGGAGCTGCTTAGTGGCTTCGTGGGTTTTGCCTGCTGCATTTTCTCTCTCTTTCTCTCGTGGCCTGTTTTGTTTCCTTTGCATGGGAATGTCTTTGGGGGCAGGGCGAGGACGCCGAGCAAACTATCGGAAGAAGGGCAGCGCTGGTGGGAGTCATCACAACTCGGGGGGGCGGGGGGACGACGACTTTGGGCAACATCGGGCGGAAACCCAATCGTGGTGCCCCGGGAACCAGAGTTGCCCTCATTCGCTGCTCCAGGTGGCATGGCTAATGCTCTTTCAAGCCGAAAATCATTTCTCTTTTTCAGACTACGAAACTCGACGGACTTTCGAGATCACCTGTATGCCCCCTTTCCCATCCTGCCTCCTGTGGTTTGTGGCAAAGAGCTGAAACGGGACATGAAATGCAACAAGGATGTGCGATTTGTTATGCTTTTTTATAAAAAAAACGAAGAGAAAAAAAAAACCAAGGAAAAAATAATATCCACCCCCCCTCCCCCGGCCCGAGGGGCCATCCTTGGCTTTATTGTCTCAGATTTTATACCGTGGACTCATTGGAAGAAAGTGGGGGAGTAGAATAGGGGGTGAGGGGGTGCCTGGTGTGTGCTAATATGCTCCATTCCCCCTCCTCTCCCCATCCCTTCGGAAAAGAATCAGAGAGTATGAGTGAATCTTGGTCCCAGATCTTTTCTATAGTTTTGTACGTGTGTCTCCCTGTTCTGTCTTTCCGGGGTTCGGTGCCTCTACATGGATGGCTTTCCTTAGGGTACCCTGTCCCCTGCTCTGCTCTCCCACCTTGGCCCACCCGGGTTGGGGATATTACGATCTTTATCCTGCTCCCCTTTGCCTTGAGGCAGGGGCCAGCAACTTGTGGCTCTGGAGCCGCATGTGGCTCTTTCATCCCTCTGCTGCGGCTCCCTGTCGCTCAAAATACCGTGTCACAACCGCCAATGTGCGACACTCGCCAGCACGCGATGGATTGAGCTTTCCGATGCCCAGTAGGCCAACCATGGATAAAACCCAAGAAAAGAAAAATTTCAGAAGAAAACAGAAGGTTGAATTCAAATATGTTAGTTTTGTGGGCGCTCAGGAAATAGTGGGAACAGTTTTGTGGCTCCTGGTGTTTCCTTTTTTTTGTGGGGAAAAAGGTCCAAATGGCTCTTTGAGTGTTTAATGTTGCCAACCCTAAGGTAGCGTTTCTCGACTTCAGCCACTTTAAGATGCGTGGACCTCAACTCCCAGAATGCCTCAGCCAGGCTGAGGCATTCTGGGAGTTGAGGTCCACGCATCTTAAAGTGGCTGAAGTCGAGAAACACGAGTGTCTCTCTTCCATAGGGCCTCTTCTGACCTCACCTCTTCTCCAGGACTTTGTTAAGCGTATTTAGCTGGTGCAACATCACCAACAAGCCACAATCATTTCAGAGATGGTGCAGATGGTCTTATCTGCATCATGGCTTGATGGGCTCAGGCCTCCTTTGAAACTTGGCGATAACGAGGACTTTGACTTCACTGGTTGGGAATTTGGGGGAGTTAGGTTCCCCAACTCCAAACTCAATAGAGCAGAGGTCTTCCACCTTGGCCACTTGAAGATTTGGAACTTCCACTTCCAGAATTCTTCAGCCAGCCACGTTGGCTGAGAAATTCTTGGAGTTGAAGTCCACAAGTCTTAAAATCGCCAAGGTTGGAGACCCCTGGTATAGAGAGCACCGGGGGTGTGGAGGCGGGGGAGAAAAGCTGATCAGCCCGGTAAGGATCCAATCAGGTTTACCCTGATGTCATTGACAAAGCTTCTTTCAATGGTTTCTGGGAATTGTAGTTTGGTCAAAGGGTTGAAGATATGGAGATAAAAGTCCTAAGGTTGTCCACACACCCGTTTTAGCAAGGGGTGGTGGTGGCAGAAGGAAGGATGATGGAATCCATTTGTGGATCCCCCCACAACTTCTGAACATCAGCCGTTTGACTGATTAATTGTTCTCACTGTCAAGAAATTTCTCCTTAATTCTAAGTTGATCCCATCTCAACGGGTTTCCATCCATTGCTTCTCGTTCTGCCTTCAGGTGCTTTGGAGACTAGGTGGGGCCCCTTTTCTCTGGGGCAGCGTCTTCTCTTTGGCTTCAGAGCAGATTGCCTCATATAGTTCTTTTGATCTGAGAAGAAGGAATGTGACTAGCAGGAGGACCATCATGGACTGGTCTATCACCCACAGTTGATGTTCTTCTAAGGAACATCTAAGGAACATCTCCTAATGAAGGAGAGGTTGCAGAGAGTGGAGTGTAGGGATGATGATGTTGGGGGAAGTCTTGGATAATTCAACTAGTCATGGGGGGTTAAACCAACTAGTCGTGGGGAGGGCTTAGTGTCCCAGTTATTCCAAGGGATTCTGGGATTTCATGGCGATTGGAAAGGTCGTTTCTTTTCCAACCATCTGGTAAGACTGGGGAATCTTTCGATGGGCTCAGGGATGGTAGGAAGAGTTGAGTCTCACCACAACCCGTCCATCTGAAGTGCAGCAAGAACCTAGTCAGGGGCTCATGAGTGGGTAGGGGCTCTTCATGGGGAGACCCAAAGGCCACTAGGAAGTAGGGTGAGATGGAACGAAAACAACGTGTCTCATTCAAGAACCTCCCTTGCTAAGCCCGTCTTCTCCCGCATCGTCTGTGCAACACCAGTCCGTTGGGTGGCACTGTCGCAAGTACCCCTCCCTCCCCTCCCCCCCACATACAAAAATCTCTGTGCGGACTCCTGTCTTGCCTCCCCCTTGATGCCCAAAGAAGCCCAGGGCATCGGCCTCTTCTTGACCTCCGACCTCCCGAAACCCTCTCATCCTTGCACTCCTGTGTCCCAGTCGAAATGCACAGTATTGTTCCTGTGTGTCCCTATTTCTCACCCAGTTTGTTCCCGGTGTATAGCCCAGCCTGGTACGATTGTCTGTTTCGTTTTACTTTGTATCTGTAAAATTCATTAAAAAGGTGGTTCTACCCGATCGGGCCGTGTTTTGCTCCTTTCTTTTCCGTGCCTTGCTTCTTCCGAACAGCTGTCTTTCTTCCCATCCCCGCCTTCCTGGATGTCTTTCGGAGTTCCAGATAGTCCTCGACTTACGACAGGTCCTCTCGGGACCGTTCAAAGCTGCCACGGCGCTGAAAGAAAAGTGACTTACGGCCGTTTTTCACACATGGCCTTTGGAGCGTCCCTCCCCCCCCCCCCGATCACAGATCCAAATTCAGACATTTGACCACGGACTCGTATTTATGCCCGTTGCTGTGTCCCAAAGAAAGGTGGTTTTTGCAACTTTTTGACAAGCAAAATGAATGGAGAAAGACAGATTTACTTAACAACAGTGTTACTACCGTATTTCCCCAAAAATAAGACAAGGTCTTATTTTTCTTTCGACCCCCGAAATAAGCGCTTGGCCTTATTTTCGGGGAGGTCTTATTATTTTTGAGGTGCAGGAGGCGGCGAGTGTGATCACCTCATGGCTGCTGCTGTGTGGCAATATTTTCAGTGAGGGCTTATTTTCAGGGGAGCGCTTATTTTAGCGCATGCGCTCAAAAGCTCGTTTGGGATTATTATCCGGGGAGGTCTTGTTTTCGGGGAAAACAGGGTAACCTATCAACTGCGGTGATTCACTAAATACCTGTAGCAAGAAAGGCGGTATAAAACGGGGCAAAACTCAACAAATGTCTCACTTAACGACAGAAATGTGGGGCTCAATTGCGGTCGTAACTCAAGGACTATCTGTATCGAGTGTGAGTTTTTGGTATCTGCCTTTGTTGTTCTTCTCCTTTTCATGTACCGTCATTCAATTTGGCTGAGGCTGGGGGATTTGGCACTTTCCACGTTGATGCCTGAGGGAAGTGTGCTTGTGTTGTCTGCGATCGAAACTCTGCAAGCAGAGATGTCCACCGGTGATGGTCCAAAAATGTCAAGATGACAACTGTGATGACTGTCATCCTGACATTTGGTCCATCACCTTGACTTCAGGGCCCATTATCCGCAGGCATCAACATCTCCAAAGTCCGCGCTTAGCTTTTCAGTGGCCTCCAAATGTTGCATTCCCCAGCGTGGGTGGAGCCGGGATGAAAATGACTCGTGGCTTCCTTTCCGTGTAATTGACATTAAACGGCATTCGTATGTCAACTGTCTGCTCATTGATTGAATTATTTCCACCGCCTGTCCCGTTTCCCATGGCAACGCGTCAGCCACAATCGGTTGTCTCTGAGATCCGCTCCTCTTGGTTTGTAGAGCCCGCCTATACCCAAACTCCAAAAAGGGGAAACCAGGTATAAATAAAAGAGGGAGGGTGTTTGGTCTTTCCGCTGGTCGTCGTGTGAGAATTGGTGTTGTGTGTGTGACTAAGAGAAGGAAGGGGTCGGGGAATTGTGCAGCAGGTGTCCAAATGAAGTCAGAGACACTGACACAAACTTGTAGTTTTATATCAATACACATATTTTACATCCATACTTACAGCAAACAAGGTACTCAGGCAAACAGGAGCACGCTGAGGTAAATCACAGAACACACGGGGCACACAGAAGGAAAAAGGCGGGGGGGGGAAGCGAATCTCCCCCTCTACACCTACAGAATAGAATAGAATAGAATGTGGAAGGGACCTTGGAGGTCTTCTAGTCCAACCCCCTGTTCAAGCAGAAGAACCTATACAATTTGAGATAAGTGACTGAAATGATATAGGTTCTCCTGCTTGAGCAGGGGGCTGGACTAGAAGACCTCCAAGGTCCCTTCCACATTCTATTCTATTCCTCTTCTCATCCCATCTCATCTCTTTTCTCTTCTCATCTCTTCTCTTCCTCTTCCTCTTCTCATCTGTTTTCTCTTCTCTCCTCTCCTCTTCTCTCTTCTCTTCTCTTCCTCTCCTCATCTCTTCCTCTTCTCATCTCATCTCCCCTCCTCTCCTCTCCCCTCCCCTCTCCTTCCCTTCCATTCTATTCCTCTTCTTCTCTTTTCTCTTCTCTCTTCTCTTCCTCTTCTTTTCTCATCTCTTCTGATCTCTTCTCTCCTCTCTTCTCTCCTCTCTTCTCATATCATATCTTCTCTTCCTGTTCTCATCTCTTTCTCTTCTCTTCTCCTCTTCCATTCCATTCCATTCCATTCCATTCTATTCTATTCTATTCTATTCTATTCTATTCTATTCTGATTGCCGGACAAAGGAGCCAGCATTCTCCAATCAATCAACCACAAGTGTGTGCCCCGGCTCACTACACAACAATTGCTCCAGCTACTAAATTTACATATGTAAACAGATGGTTTCTTAACAGATACATTCCATGCACCTCAGTGCATAGCCAGGCTGGCCGCATAACCATGGAAGCACCTTCTGGCTGTAGGGAGAATCCCCCTCTCCACGCCTTTTAATCTAAGAAAGCCCCCATATGAGCAAAGAAATTTAATTTCATTGTACCCATGTGCAATAACAATAAAGTAAACTAAATGACTCCACAGCCCTACCCCACACCTACAAAAGTAAATTTCCTTCAAGTAAAAACCACTCGAGCGGTTTGCTCAGCAACCAGGGGAGACGTCTTGTATGAATGCTGCTGGAGCACATGTATGATCCAAGAGGAGCCGCCTTGAATGCTCCTACGGCCAACTCATCCCATGTCCTGGAACATGGTTTCCCAACTTGCACTCGCTGGGGAATTTCTGGGAGTCGACTTACAAGCCAATCTGGTGGCACTGTGGCAGCATCTCCACAAGTTGCTTGGCAACTGGCATGTATTTATCATGGTTGCAGCATCCCGGGAATCACGTGTTCACCATGTACGACCTTCCCAGCCGGCGTCCAAATAGCAAAGTTATTGGGAGAAGCCGGATTCGCTTAATGGCCGTGCAATTCACTTAACGACAGCAGTCATTCGCTTAACAAGTGTGGCCAAAAGAGAGAGAGAGAGAGAGAGAGGGAGAGAGAGAGAGAGGGAGGCATAAAATCAAGCATAACAATCTCTTTGCTTAGCAGTGGAGATTCTGATCGCAACTGTAGTCGTAAAGTGAGGACTACCGATAGGGCAGCAAAGCTATTACCTTCCCACGTCTGAAATCCACAACCAGGACTTCCCCTGCAAAGCCTGGATAAAATATCATTGGGCCTCCCGAAACTGTGTTTAAAGTTTTTTTAAAAAATTCTCTTATATATAGTTACAAGTATACATTCACATAGCTGTTATTCTTATTTATCTTTATCACTTTTACATATTTGTTTTTACATATAAAAAGTTAAAATATATCTTCTGGATTGCTCTGCTTACCGTCCCGTACACCTATTTTGTATTATCACCACCCTATTTTTTCCTTCTTTTCATCCTCCCTCCCTTCTCTACTTCCTTCCTTCCTCCTCTCTTTTCCTTTTCCTTCTTCCCTAGCCTCTCCCCTCCTCCACCTCTTCCTCTTCCCCCTCTACTTCTCTTTCTATCCCTTCTATCCTTCCTCTCCTTTCCGCTTTCTTCCTTCCCTCCCCTTCCCTCTCTTCTCCTCTCTTCCTTTTCTTTTCTGTCGTTGTAGTTATCTCTTTTCAACTCTCAGCTGGGGTATTTTCGGGATGGTATTCCCGCAAGACGAGTTATAATTTTATGCTTATCCTTTCCTATTCTCTTTTCTTCACTATCATGTCCTAACTATTATTTTTTTCTCTATATCTCATTCTTGAACATATATATTAATACTTTCTTTTCTATTGCCCCCCTCTTCCTCCCCATTTCATTTAATAGTGTCTCCTCTGAGTTCTATATCTCTCTCTTGCTGTCTTTTCTAGATTTCTTTCTCTAACCAATCATAAAATCTTCCCCATGTCTTGAAATACACCAATTCCTAACCTTTTGTCGTTGGGTGATGAAAGCACATGCATGCCCACCGCCACACCCATAACGCAATGCGTGTGCAACCTCCCCCCATGCGCCCCGCCCTGTGCATGTGCACATGATCCCTCGCCCCCCCTCACCCCTCTTTGCCCCCCCCTCACCCCTCTTTGCCCCCCCTCACCCATTTTTTGCTTCCAGTTTGGTGCAGGAGGCTTTCCAAGCCCAAAATGGGATGGCAAAATGCAATGCGGGCACCCCTCCCCCTCCCGGTGCATGCGCCATGCGCCATGCCCCCCTATGCATACACAGCAGAGACCCAAAAACCAGGTGGCTGGCAGAAGGCACGTGTGCATGGGTGGTGGAGCTGGACTGGGGGAACAACTGGCATGCCCGCAGAGTGGGCTCTGCATGCCACCTGTTGCCCGCTTGCCATAGTTTCGCCATCCCGGCCCTCTATCATTTCAAACAAGCGACTGTCCAATCTCTTCTTAAAAACGTCCAGAGATGCAGCACCCACAACCTCTGGCGGCAAACTGGTTAATTGTTCTCCAATTGTTCTCAATGGGTGGAAACTAACCAAGGAGAGAAGCAACTTAGAACTGAGGAGAAATTTCCTGACAGTGAGAACAATTAACCAGTGGAACAGAAGTTGCCTCCAGAAGTTGTGAATGCCCCAACACTGGAAGTCTTTAAGAAGATGTTGGATAGCCATTTGTCTGGAACGGTATAGGGTTTCCTGCCTAGGCAGGGGGTTGGACTAGAAGACCTCCAAGGTCCCTTCCAACTCTGCTATTCTATTCTATGTTAGGAAGTCTCTCCTTAATTCCAGATTGCTTCTCTCTTGGGTTAGAAAGGGTGTCACTCTGAAGAAAATATAAATTAAAAGCTGGAAGAGACACCTGCAACAATAGAGAGGAGAGGAAATGAGAGGAAAAAGAAGGAAAGAAGAGAGAGGAGAAGAAGATGGAAGGGAGAGGGAGAGAAGGAGAGAGGGTAGGAAGGGGAAGAGGTAGAGAAAAGTAGAGGAGAGGTAAGGTTAGAAGGAAGGGAAAGGAGAGGAGGAAAGAAGAAAGTAGAGAAGGGAGGGAGGGAGAGAAGGGAAGAGCGGAGATGAGAGGAAGAGGAGGGAAGGAAGATAGAGGGGAGGGGAGGAAGATGGAAGGGAGAAGGAGAGAAAGAGAGAAGGAGAGAGGGTAGAAAGGAGAAGAGGAAGAGAGGAGGAGGGGAGAGGTAAGGAAAGAAGGAAGGGAAAGGAGGAAGGAAGGAAGTAGAGAAGGGAGGGAGGGAGAGAAAGGAAGAGAGGAGAGGAAGAGGAGGGAAGGAAGAGAGGAGGAGAGGAAGATGGAAGGGAGAAGGAGAGAAAGAGAGAAGGAGAGAGGGTAGGAAGGGAAAGAGGAAGAGAGGAGGAGCGGAGAGGTAAGGTTAGAAGGAAGGGAATGGAGAGGAGGAAAAAGAAAGTAGAGAAGGGAGGGAGGGAGAGAAGGGAAGAGAGGAGATGAAGAGGAGGGAAGGAAGATAGAGGGGAGGGGAGGAAGATGGAAGGGAGAAGGAGAGAAAGTGAGAAGGAGAGAGGGTAGAAAGGAGAAGAGGAAGAGAGGAGGAGGGGAGAGGTAAGGGAAGAAGGAAGGGAAAGGAGGAAGGAAAGTAGTAGAGAAGGGAGGGAGGGAGAGAAAGGAAGAGAGGAAAGGAAGAGGAGGGAAGGAAGATAGAGAGGAGGAGAGGAAGATGGAAGGGAGAAGGAGAGAAAGTGAGAAGGAGAGAGGGTAGAAAGGAGAAGAGGAAGAGAGGAGGAGGGGAGAGGTAAGGGAAGAAGGAAGGGAAAGGAGGAAGGAAGAGAGGGAGAGAAAGGAAGAGAGGAGAGGAAGAGGAGGGAAGGAAGTTAGAGAGGAAGAGAGGAAGATGGAAGGGAGAAGGAGAGAAAGGGAGAAGGAGAGAGGGTAGAAAGGAGAAGAGGAAGAGAGGAGGAGGTTAGAGGTAAGGGAAGAAGGAAGGGAAAGGAGGAAGGAAGAGAGGGAGAGAAAGGAAGAGAGGAAAGGAAGAGGAGGGAAGGAAGATAGAGAGGAGGAGAGGAAGATGGAAGGGAGAAGGAGAGAAAGTGAGAAGGAGAGAGGGTAGAAAGGAAAAGAGGAAGAGAGGAGGAGGGGAGAGGTAAGGGAAGAAGGAAGGGAAAGGAGGAAGGAAGAGAGGGAGAGAAAGGAAGAGATGAGAGGAAGAGGAGGGAAGGAAGATAGAGGGGAGGGGAGGAAGATGGAAGGGAGAAGGAGAGAAAGGGAGAAGGAGAGAGGGTAGGAAGGGGAAAAGGAAGAGAGGAGGGGAAAGGTAAGGGAAGAAGGAAGGGAAAGGAGGAAGGAAAGTAGTAGAGAAGGGAGGGAGGGAGAAAAGAAAGGGAGTGTCAAAACAGGCGAGGGATGGGAAACAAAGCAACCCAAATGGAATAGTATAACCCTATAAATGTATAAGAACCATGGTTGCAAAGGGGGGAAAAAGGAATAATAATTATGTGAATGTATACCTATAATTGTATATAGAGAACATAAAATTAAAAAAAAACTTTTTATAAACAAAAGAGGGAGGGTGTCACTCGGCTGTGTTGCTCCCAGTGGCTGCCTTCCTTATCTTGCATTCCAGCGTGTGGGATGCAAAGGACATTGCAAAAAAACAACCCAATTATGGGCATCACGGCTTCCCCTGCCCAAGGACGTGCCCTCTCCTCTCCTCCTGCCTCTTCACTCCGAGCCTTGCGCACATCCAGCAGCCGCTGGGCACCCCCAAGGGCCATGTCTTCGGTCAGCTCTTCCTCCACCTTCCGCTCCGAGCACATCAGCACCTACACGCCAAGCAAACATCGCTGCTTCGAGCCCCTCCTGGACCCTCCCCATGGGATCTTTGGGGCAGGGAGAACTCCGGAGCCCTATGGGTATTCAGGTGAGTGAGAGCCTTTTGGGGTGGGGTGAGGCAGCTCAAGGGCACAGCATGTTCCATCTCCCCCTTGGATCTCGGAGGCAAGGTGGGGCTAGACCAAGCTTGATGGCTCACCCCTATCTTAGATGATCAAACATGGACCCAGAGAAACATCTGTTTTTTCATTTTCGGATCTGCTTAGCGATAGCAATAGCACTTAGACTTCTATGCTGCTTCACAGTGCCTTACAGCTCCTCTCTAAGCAGTTTACACTCAGCCCCTTCCCCCCAACAATCTGGGTCCTCATTTTACCCACCTTGAAAGGATGGAAGGCTGAGTCAACCCTGAGCCAGTCAGGATCAAACTTCTGGCAGTGGGCAGAGTCAACCTGCAATACTGCATTCTAACCACTGCGCCACCCGGCCTGTTCCTCTCTCCCCTCCCCCTTCCTTCCTTCCTTCCTTCCTTCCTTCCTTCCTTCCTTCCTTCCTTCCTTCCTTTCTTCTTCCTTCCTTCTCTCCCTCCCTCCTTCCTTCTTTCCTTCATTAGCACTTACCAATAACATTTAAACTTATATAGCACTCTATAGTGCTTTGCAACCCTCTCAGAGTCAGCATATTTGTGACCAACAATCTGGCTCCTCATTTTACCCACCTTGGAAGGATGGAAGGCTGAGTCAACCCTGAGCCGGTCAGGATCGAACTTCTGGCAGTGGGCAGAGTCAGCCTGCAATACTGCAATCTAACCACTGTGCCACCAGGCCTGTTCCTCTCTCCCCTCCCCTTCCTTCCTTCCTTCCTTCCTTCCTTCCTTCCTTCCTTCCTTCCTTCCTTCCTTCCTTCCTTCCTTTCTTCTTCCTTCTTTCCTTCATTAGCACTTACCAATAACATTTAAACTTATATAGCACTCTATAATGCTTTGCAACCCTCTCAGAGTCAGCATATTTGCCACCAACAATCTGGGTCCTCATTTTACCCACCTCGGAAGGATGGGAGGCTGAGTCAACCTTGAGCCGGTCAGGATCGAAGTTCTGGCAGTGGGCATATTCAACCTGCAATACTGCATTTTAACCACTGCACCACCAGGCCTGTTCCTCCCTCTTCTCCTCCTTCCTTCCTTCCTTCCTTCCTTCCTTCCTTCCTTCCTTCCTTCCTTCCTTCCTTCCTTCCTTCCTTCTCTCTCTCTCTCCCACCCTTCCTTCCTCCTTCCTTCCTTCATTAGCACTTAGCAATAGCATTTAGACATATACCACTTTATAGTGCTTTGCAACCCTCTCAGCATATTTGCCCTCAACAATCTGGCTCCTCATTTTACACACTTCGGAAGGCTGGAAGGCTGGGTCAACCTTGACCCGGTTAGAATTGAACTGCCGAATTGCTGGCAGCTGGCAGTCAGCAGAAGTAGCTGCAGTACTGCATTCTAACCACTGCGCCACGGCGGCTGTTCCCAGGTTCTTGAATTAACCCCTTTGGGTGTGGGTTTCCGAAATCCATCACGGCAGGTGGTGTCCAAAATGTCTGTCTGCCTTACGCAGAGTTTATTTGGCTTTTATGGTTCCACCACAAAACCGCGTTCGACTAAAGCACGCTCGAAGAAACCGCATAGCTGACGTCATCAACAGGGCGATAACAGCACGGAGACAGAAGCACGCTGTAAACGCTAAACCTAAAATTAACCCCTAAACCTAAACCTAACCCCCCTAAACCTAATCCTAAACCTAAACCTAAACCTAACCCTAAACCTAACCCTTAACCTAACCCTAAACCTAACTCTAACCCTTAACCTAACCCTAAACCTAACTCTAACCCTTAACCTAACCCTTAACCTAACCCTTAACCTAACCCTAAACCTAACCCTAAAGCTAACCCTAAACCTAACCCTTACCTTAACTTGAATTGGCTTGCTTTCAAAGCGCCCTTCTTTCTCCGCGCTCGCTGTTGTCGCCCTGTTGATGACGTCAGCGATGCGGTTTAATCAGGCGCGGCTTAGTCGAGCGCGGTTTTGTCGTGCCACGGGCTTTTGTACAGTTTTAACAAGCAAAGCACAGAAAGCAACAGTCTTGTTTTTGGTTTACTCCCTCTTTATTCCCTTGGGAATGCAGAAGGCCATCCCAGCCAAGGTTGAATCTCACATAACTCCCTGATACGGCCTGTCTCTGCTCGGTGAGATCATGGGCTAAAAGATAACCGGCTACTTGAGATCATGGTAGCTTCCTACGGATGTCTTTACGTAGCCTTACCTCTATTCCTTCATTTGGGAAGGAGTCTTGTGATTCATACAGATAGTCCTTGACTTACAGCCATTCATTTAGTGACCATTCAAAGTTGCAACAGCACTGAAAAACAGAGATCACCCATGGCCATGCAATCATAATGCAGGCACTTGGCAACTGGCAATGGATCTAGGATGGTTGCAGCGTCCTGGGTCCTGTGATGACAATTTGCAACCTTTCCAGGGGGGAAGCAATGGAAATTTGGGGGTCAGTTGTGGTCATAAGTCAAGGACTATTTGTATTATGAATTAATAGGCTTCATGGAACACATGGAAGGAATAGCCAACACCCCAGAAGACAGGCTTAAGATACAGAAGGATCTTAACAAACTTGAACATTGGGCACTATCTAAAAAAATGAAATTCAATGGTGAAAAGAGTTAAAGTTCTACATTTAGGCAAGAAAAACAAAATGCACAGGTACAGTATAGGTGGTACCTTGCTTGATAGTAGTAACTGTGAGAGGGATCTTGGAGTCCTAGTGGACAACCATTTAAATAGGAGCCAGCTGTGTGCAGCAGCTGCCAAAAAAGCCAACACAGTTCTAGGTTGCATCAACAGTGGGATAGAATCAAGATCACGTGAAGGGTTAATAACACTTTATAAGGCCTTGGTGAGGCCACACTTGGAATCCTGCATTCAATTTTGGTCGCCACGATGTAGAAAAGATGTGGAGACTCTAGAAAGAGTGCAGAGAAGAGCAACAAAGATGATTAGGGGGACTGGAGGCTAAAACATATGAAGAACAGTTGCAGGAACTGGGTATGTCTAGTTTAATGAAAAGAAGGACTAAGGGAGACATGATAGCAGTCTTCCAATATCTCAGGGGTTGCCACAAAGAAGAGGGAGTCAAGCTATTCTCCGAGGCACCTGAGGGCAGGACAAGAAGCAATGGGTGGAAACTAATCAAGGAGAGAAGCAACTTAGAACTGAGGAGAAATTTAAATTTCCTGACAGTGAGAACAATGAATCAGTGGAACAGGAGTTGCCTCCAGAAGTTGTGAATGCCCCAACACTGGAAGTCTTTAAGAAGATGTTGGATAGCCATCTGTCTGAAATGGTATAGGGTTTCCTGCCTAGGCAGGGGGTTGGACTAGAAGACCTCCAAGGTCCCTTCCAACTCTGCTATTGTATTCTTGTATGACATATCGAAGAGTAAATCCAATTAAGCCCATTGTGATGGATGAAAGCATCTGACTTAATTATGAGCACTGAATGAACCATCACTCAAAGTGTCAGTTTCTGGACATCAAAACAGGCTCAGTTGTAATCCTGAAAACATACAGAGTTAGGGCAGGGATGGATTTCAATTTTTTTTACTATGGGTTCGGTGGGCTTGGTTAGATTGGGGGGGCATGTGACTGAGTGGGCGTGACCAACTTGCCGTCAGTCGTGCACACGCAATCACATGACCCCCTCACCAAGCCACGCCCACCAAAATGGTGGTGAAAAGTTTTGGCGGGGGGAGGAGTCTCCAGGCTCGCCGGAGCTATGGGAGCACCTGCAAACTAACCAGTAAAAAAAAAAAGTTTTGGTCCTTCCTGGCCCCCAGGAACACTCTGCAGGCTTCAGCAGGGCTGGGAGTGGGGAGGCAAGAACACCTCCGTTTTTGTGAAAAACGGCCCATCTCTGGGACCTCTCTGGGACTGGCATGCACACACCATTAAAAACAGGGAGAAATTACATTTTTTCAATGAAGATTGTTCTGCGCATGTGCAGAACAGAAAATAAAAATAAGGATAGAACTGGGACGGTCACATGTCCAGCAGATTTACCACCTATTTGGCCAAACCGGTCCGAAGCTGCTTCCTGCTGGATTGGATCTTCCAAAGTTAATGGCTGGGGATCAGGGGTGGGTTCCTGCCAGTTCTAAGCTCTTCTATAGAAGAGGTTCCACAAATCTACAGTGCTGTTTAGAACCGGTTCCAGCTCCCTCCCCCCGCCCGTCCTCACATCATCAAGATGAAGAGCAAGAGGAGGAATTCTGGGAGTTGAAGTCCACAAGTCTTAAAGCTGTCAAGTTTGAACATCCCTGTTTTTTTTCTAAAGGGCTAGGGGTTCAAGGGTCTTGTAACTTGACAGCTTTAAGACTTGCACGCTTCAATGCCAGAGTTTCTGAGCCAACATTTTGGTTGCTAAGCAAGAGCGTTGTTAAGTGAGTTTCACCACATTTTACAAGTTGGCCACGCCCACCCAGTCACATGACTGCCAAGCCACTCCCACTCAGTCACATGGCCAGCAAGCCACTCCCACTAAGCAGACCACACCTACAGAAGACGTTCTAAAAAAATTTGAAACTCACCACTGCCTCTCACATATATGCCAGTCATTCCCGCCTCTAGGGGGCAGTGCTCATCTCAGTTTCACAGCCGTAGAGCCAGCGCTCCCAGAAGATGTCTCCATGGTCAAGTGGCCAACATGATTAAACACCGAAGGCGCACAGGACCCTGTTTGCTTCCAACCAAAGGTGGTTCCTATTTTTCCATTTGCATTTTTACATGCTTTCGAACTGCTAGGTTGTCTCTTTCTCTCTCTCTTCTCTTTCTCTCTTTCTCCCTCTCCCTCTTCTCTTTCTTTCTCCCTCTCCCTCTTCTTTCTCTCTTTCTCTCTCTCTCTTCTCTTTCTCTCTTTCTCCATCTCCCTCTTCTCTCTCCCCCTCTCCCTCTTCTTTCTCGTTCTCCCTCTCCCTCTTCTTTCTCTCTTTCTCTCTCTCGTCTCTTTCTCTCTTTCTCCATCTCCCTCTTCTCTCTCCCCCTCTCCCTCTTCTCTTTCTTTCTCCCTCTCCCTCTTCTTTCCCTCTTTCTCTCCCTCTCTTCTCTTTCTCCCTCTCCCTCTTCTCTCTCTCCATCTGCCTCTTCTTTCTTTCTCTCTCCCTCTTCTCTCTCCCTCTCCCTCTTCTCTTTCTCCCTCTCCCTCTCCTTTCTTTCTCCATCTTCCTCTTCTCTCTCTCTCCCTCTCCATCGTCTCTTTCTGCCTCCCTCCCTCCCTCCCCCACTCTCTCTCTCTCACACACACACCACTTCCTTCTCTTTGCTCCCTTCCCAGGGTCTCCTCCATCAGTCCATTCCTCAGCCTTGGGCAGCAGCAACGTGGTGGCCAGCGGGAACAAATACGAGGTCATCACGGATCTCAGCCAGTTTGAACCTCAAGATATTGTGGTGACTTCCTACAACTACTGCATTGTCATCCAAGCTGAGAAGGTAAGAAAAAAGCTCCTGTCAGGGCTGAGAGGTACAGAGGGAATGAAAAGAAACCGATACCCCAGATCTTCTTCCCACAACACCTTTAAAACAGGGGAGAAATCAACTTACTTTCGCTACCGGTTTGCAAGTGTGAGAACTCGTGCCCCTTCCGTGCATGCACAGGATCTTCCGCACATGTGCAGAACGTCAAAAACTGGATGTGATGACGTCCGGGCAGGTGGGCGGAGCCTCCCACCTCCAGCGCTACCGGTTCGCCCAAACTGGACAGAACCGGCTGAATTGCACCACTGGTTTAAAACCCAATCAAGGGAGGCATTCAGATGTGATTGGAATGTCGAAATGGATGAGTCATTCATTAGGTCATTAAACAGCTCCCTCGATTGTTAAAATGAGCTGCGAGCGGCACCGTCTCCCGTGAGGCTAAGCTCACGCTTATGTCATGGCAATCCCCAAAGCCGCCCGTCTTCCACGTTGATTGGCACCTCTCTCCGTGGAATTTGCAAGGAGATCAAATCCGTCCATCTTGAAGGAAGGCAACCCTTGGGAAGGACAGATCCTGAAGCTGAAGCGCAAATATTTTGGCCACCTAATGAGAAGAGAGGGAAGATCCTGATGGTGGGAAACAGTGGTGGGATTCAAATAATTTAACAACCGGTTCTCTGCCCTAATGACCAGCTGGGTAGGCGGGAGTCGGTGATCATGTGACTGGCTGGGCATGGCCAACTCAACGTCACTCAGGTCGATGGGCACTTCGCCTTAGCTGTTACAATGTCATAAGGGTTAACCGGAGAGGCAGTTTCTGCAAACAGGGCAATCAAGATTAGGTTAGAAACAACACCAGAATGTTTCCTTCCTGCCTTCCTTACAGGATTAGCCCTGTAAAGTAGGAAAAAAGAAAAGCAGATTTCTTCCAACAACCAATTCTCCAAACTGCTTAGAAAGTTAACATCCGGTTCTCCCGAATAGGTGCGAACCGGCTGAATCCCACCACTGGTGGGAAAGATGGGAGGCAGAAGGAGAAGGTGGACAGCAGAAGATGGTTAGATAAGAGTCGTGGATGCAATGAACATGAACTTAGGAGATAAGGGAGGACAGGCGTCCTAACATCCAGAGGTGATAGTCACTTACTTTCCCTACCGCTTCACAAATGTGACCACACGGATGCGCCCGTCCATGCATGCATTCGGCCCTCCATGCATGCGCTTTGATTGCACATGAGGCTTACAGGCATTCACACCAGAGGTGGGGTCCAACTGGTTCTGATCGGTTCGGCCGAACCAGTATTGGTTTGACGGCCTGGGTTGCTGGAACCAGCAGTGACCCAGGCCTGCCATGCCCCCTGAACCGGTTCTCCTATGGGGCCGTCCCCTTGATTTTCGGTTGTAATTGTGCGCATTTAATTTTATTTCTTTTTTTTGACATTTTGTGCACGCGCAAACCTATTTTTGTGCTAAAGGCGCCTGTGCGCGAGCAACGTTTTTGCCCTCACCAAACTGGCAGTAATGCTGGGAGCAACCCACCCCTGATGCACATGGCTTGGAAAAGTGTTTAAATGGGATGGCTACTGGTTTGGGCAAACTGGTCCAAACTGGTTGAATACCACCTCTGATCACCACAGTGTAGAAAAGATGTGGAGACTCTAGAAAGAGTGCAGAGAAGAGCAATAAAGATGATTAGGGGACTGGAGGTCAAAACATATGAAGAACGGTTGCAGGAACTGGGTATGTCTAGTTTAATGAAAAGAAGGACCAGGGGAGACATGATAGCAGTCCTCCAAAATCTCAGGGGTTGCCACAAAGAAGAGGGAGTCAAACTATTCTCCAAGGCACCTGAAGGCAGGAAGAAGAGGCAATGGGTGGAAACTAATCAAGGAGAGAAGCAACTTAGAACTGAGGAGAAATTTCCTGACACTTAGAACAATTAATCAGGGGAACCACGGTTGGGTATGTCTAGTTTAGTGAAAAGAAGGACTAGGGGAGACATGATAGCAGTGTTCCAATATCTCAGGGGTTGCCACAAAGAAGAGGGAGTCAAGCTATTCTCCAAGGCACCTGAGGGCAGGACAAGAAGCAATGGGTGGAAACTAATCAAGGAGAGAAGCAACTTAGAACTAAGGAGAAATTTCCTGACAGTTAGAACAATGAATCAATGGAACAACTTGCCTCCAGAAGTTGTGAAAGCTCCAACACTGGAAGTCTTTAAGAAGATGTTGGATAGCCATTTGTCTGAAATGGTATAAGGTTTTCTGCCTAGGCAGGGGGTTGGACTAGAAGATCTCCAAGGTCCCTTCCAACTCTATTATTTTGTTAACTTCACAACTTGGCTCTAAGTAATTTTTTTGGTCTCCATTGTAACTTCGAACCGTTGCTAAGTAACTGGCCGTAGATATTACGTTTGGCTGAAATCTTACCGATTAGCCTAAGCTAATGTAAAAACAAATCCGCTTCTTGGTCTCAATGCGCCACATGTTTCCCAACTGCACACTTAACCTGATTACTGAACAGACTCGTTTTTTTAACGTTTGTTCCGTGCCTGAACAAAACCCCCTAGTCGAAGTTAATAGAAGTCAAGATGCTTCTATTATGCAAACGCATCTTTGTCTGATCTGAATTCAAATGGCTGCATAAACTTCACCACAGACCAGAGGGGAGGGACTGGCGGAGGAAGAGAGGGAAAAGGAGGACTTGGATTGAAGGCCAGAAGGAGAGAAAGTAGGAGGTAACCATAAAAAAAGGGAAGACGGATCTCTGTCTATTCTAGTTTTAATTCTGTTTACCTGCTGTTGTTTTCAGTGATGTTCTACTCCAGGGGGGTCAGCAACCTGTGGCTCTGGACCCACATGTGGCTCTTTCATCCCTCCGTTGCGGCTCCCTGTCGCTGGTTGGTAAAAGAATAAAAAGGACGCCGTGCTAGGAGGAGACTCTATGGTGGGGGAAGCAAACTTCCGGTCAGCTCCAGAATTGAATGGGGGGGACTTCCGATTAGGACCTTTGTGGCTCTTTGAATGTAAGGTTGCCGACCCCTGGTCTATTCATTGAAGTTGTCAAGACCTAAATGGGGTTCGTGTTTAGGGCAGAGTTTCTCAACCGTAACAACTTCAATATGTGTGGATTTTGATTTCCAGAAATCCACAGTTGGCTGGGAAATTCTGGGAGTTGAGGCTCGGGCATCTTTTTAACAGATGAACAGATGTGGAAGGGACCTTGTAGGTCATCTAGTCCAACCCTCCTCCCGAGCAGGAGACCCTACACCATTTCTGACAGATGGCAGCCCAATCTCTTCTTGAAAGCCTCCAGTGATGAAGCTCCCACAACTTCCAAAGGCATCTTCTGTTCCATGGGTTGATTGTTCAACCAATTGTCAGAAAGTTCCTCCTTGTTTCCAGGTTGAATCTCTCCTTGGTCAGTTTCCATCCATTATTCCTTATCCGGCCTTCAGGTGCTTTGGAAAATAGCTTGACTCCCTCCTCTCTGTGGCAGCCCCTCAAATATTGAAACCCTGCTCTCATGTCTCCCCTGGTCCTTCTCTTCACTAGACTAGCCATGCCCAGTTCCTGCAACTGTTCTTCATATGTTTCAGCCTCCAGTCCTCTAATCTTTGCTGCTCTTCTCTGCGCTCTTTCTAGAGTCTCAACATCTCTTTTTATAATGTGGTGACCAAAACTGGATGCAGTAGCAATAGCAATAGCAATAGCAGTAGACTTATATACCGCTTCATAGGCCTTTCAGGCCTCTCTAAGCGGTTTACAGAGAGTCAGCATATTGCCCCCAACAATCTGGGTCCTCATTTTACCCACCTCAGAAGGATGGAAGGCTGAGTCAACCCTGAGCCGGTGAGATTTGAACCGCTGACCTGCTGATCTAGCAGTAGCCTGCAGTGCTGCATTTAACCACTGCGCCACCACCTACTCTAGGTGTGGTCTTACTAGGGCTGGTACTAGAGTGGTATTAGTACCTCACTTGATCTTGATACCCGTTCGCCCGAACTGGATAAAACTAGCTGAATGGCATCACTGGGTGGAAAATTCAGGAAGATATTTGGATTACATTTGCTTGCCTTTCAGATGGCCGAAGATGGCATTGTGTCCAACACCTTCACCCACAAGTGCCAGCTGCCAACAGATATGGATCCTCTGTCCGTCAGCTGCTCCCTGAATGACGCTGGCAAGTTGATCATCACGGCTAGGAGGCGACAGCTGTCCCCATCACCTCTGTATCGTACGGAGGTGAAGCTCTAAGTGTAGCCTTCTCACCCAAAATCTGTCTACACCCTGAAGCTCCCTTATATGTGATTGATTCTTAGTTTAGTTTGTGGACATCCTTTCTCCATGCCATGACATGCCATGCCGAAATACCACAAATTTCGTTGTATTTAAGTACAATGACAATAAAGATTATACATACACACGTGGCATTGGCACGCATTCTTTCAATGTCCATTTGACAGAAAGAAAACCCTACAGTAGTATGACCGCGATTTGGACTGTGACTTCCATCCCTAAGCGATGAATTGGTTGAATTGTTCCTGATTCTACAACCTACCTACCTACTTTCTTTCTTTCTTTCTTTCTTTCTTTCTTTCTTTCTTTCTTTTTCTTTCTTCTTTCTTTCTTTTTCTTTCTTTCTTTCTCTTTCTTTCTTTTTCTTCTTTCTTCTTTCTTTCTTTCTTTCTCTCTTTCTCTTTCTTTTTCTTCTTTCTTTCTTCTTTCTTTCTTTTTCTTCTTTCTTTCTTTTCTTTCTTTCTCTCTCTCTCTCTTTCTTTCTTCTTTCTTTCTTTTTCTTCTTTCTTTCTCTCTCTCTTTCTTTCTTTCTTCTTTCTTTCTTTTTCTTCTTTCTTCTTTCTTTCTTTCTTTTTCTTCTTTCTTTCTTCTTTCTTTCTTTCTCTCTTTCTTTCTTTCTTTCTTTTTCTTCTTTCTTCTTTTTTCTTTCTTTCTTTCTTTCTTTCTTTTTTTCTTTCTTTCTTCTTTCTTTTTCTTCTTTCTTTCTTTCTTTCTCTCTCTCTCTCTTTCTTTCTTTCTTTTTCTTCTTTCTTTCTTTCTTTCTCTCTCTCTCTTTCTTTCTTTCTTTTTCTTTCTTCTTTCTTTCTTTCTTTTTCTTCTTTCTTCTTTTTTCTTTCTTTCTTTCTTTCTTTCTTTCTTTCTTTCTTTCTTCTTTCTTTCTTTCTTCTTTCTTTCTTTCTTCTTTCTTTTTCTTTCTTTCTTTCTTTCTTTCCTTTCTTTCTTTCTTTCTTTTTCTTTCTTTTTCTTCTTTCTTTCTTTCTTTCTTTTTCTTTCTTTCTTTCTTTGTCACGGTTGAGAAACGAAACACTGCAGTTGTTAACCAATTTTTTTCCCTCTGTTCAGATAGGGGTTATCACATTATCAAAATATAAAATGCAAAAATACAAAGAATATGAGAATAATGAGAAGATAAAGGGAGGAAAGGGGGAAGAGAGAAAAGTGTAGGAAAAAGAAAAAAAGAAAGAAAAGCATTGACTCTCTTTGATGCAGTAGAATAAGGTGGCAATGTAAAGTCTCAACTTTTGACTTGAGAGTATATTCTAGCCAAGGAACTCAGTGGCTAAGATGCTGAGTGTGTCGATCAGAAAGGTCGGCAGTTTGGCGGTTCGAATTCCCTTGCGCTGCGTAATGGAGTGAGCTCCCGTGACTTGTCCAGCTTCTGCCATCCTAGCAGTTTGAAAGCACGTAAAAAGTGCAAGTAGAAAAATAGGGACCACCTTTGGTGGGAAGATAACAGTGTTCCGTGCACCTTTGGCATTTAGTCATGCTGGCCACATGACCACGGAGACGTCTTCGGACAGCGCTGGCTCTTCGGCTTTGAAACAGGGATGAGTACTGCCCCCTAGAGTCGGAAACGACTTGCACATATGTGCAAGGGGAACCTTTACCTTTACCTTATATGCTAGCCATTTCTGTAGAAACAAACCTCAGGAAAATCTAAAATCAAAGCTGAATCACTGCAGTTGCTCAATGAATCACATGGTTGTTAAGTGAACTTCTCAGAAACAACAACTGAATGAAAAACTGCTGGTGACCTTCTACCGCTGCACCATAGAGAGTATTTTAACTTACTGCACCTGTGTACGGTTTGCCAATTGCCCAGTGGCAGATAGGACAGCGCTCCAGAGGGTCAACGTCATTGCCCAGAGGATCACTGGTTGCCCCCTCCCCTCCCTGGAAGAGCTTTATAGCTCCCGCTGCCTTAAGAAAGTTCCAAACATCCTTAAAAATCCATCTCATCCTGGGCACCCTTTTTTTTTTAAATTATTACCATCTGGCAGCCGGTACAGGACAATAAAAACAAGGGCAAAAACAACTTCTATCCCAGAGCTGTAATTAGATGGAATTCTACAGTATAGTGCAATATTAATGAAATATCAGGGGTTTTCAATTCAACTGTATAGAATGCAAAGGATGTGTGTCTTTGTGTTTTATTTTTATAGTTATAATGTACACTGAAGGTGGCACTTAATTTCGTTGACAATACAGTACTACTACTACTACTACTACTACTACTACTACTACTACTACTACTGAATCAGTTTTCCCCAGTGGTGAAATTCAAATTTTTTTACTACTCGTTCTGTGGGTGTGGCTTGGTGGGCGTGGCGTGGCTTGGTGGGCGTGGCAGGGGAAGGATACTGCAAAATCTCCATTCCCTCCCCACCCCACTAACCTGCTTTCCAGCTCCATTCCCCTGTTCTGGGCAACAGAAGATCAGCTGGGAGGCAGCAGGGGCGTGGCCAGCCTATTTGGCGGTTCTCCGAACGAACTCCAAATTTCTGCTACCGGTTCTCACCCCTGATCTTCCCCACTGATTGTCAGGTCACAAGGGGTGATCACATGACCCACAGGACGCTGCAACTCTCCTAAATACATGCCAAGGGCCCGAATTCCAATCCTTGAAACTGTCATAAGCCAAAACGGGGCACGGGGGTGTGTGCAGGTGTGCACCCTCCCTCCCCATTTTGGGCCTGGAAGCCAAAAATGGGTGAGGGGGGAGTGGGGTGCATGCGCAGGGGGCGCATGCATGGGGGGCTCTCACATTGTATTTTGGGGTTTCGTGCATGTGTGTTTTGGGCACTTGGGAACAAAAAGTTTAGCCATCACTGACATAGATGAACAGACTAGAAGGGACCTTGTAGGTCATCTAGTCCAACCCCATCTCCCCCCCCCTGCCCAAGCAGGACACCCTACACCCTCCTCGATAAATGGCGGTCCAATCTCCCCTTGAATATAGGTAGTTCTTAACCAACAACCACAATTGAGCCCCAAATTTCTGTTGCTAAGCAAAGACAGGGGTGTGAATTTTGCCCCATTTTACAATCTTCCTTGCCCTAGTTGTTAAATGAGTCACTGTCGTTAAGTGAGGGTCCAAGGAAGCTTGGATGTTTGTTTTGGTTCAAGGCAGAAATCCAGAAAGTTTATATATGTAAAAGAGGAGGGGGGGGGATTGGATTAGCATTTAAATTACAGTAATTAAGCTTTAAATCAACACTTTAAAAGAGACTCATTTCAATGATTAAAAGCAAAGCGGCCCGCTGATAGATGGTGTTTTTTTTTTCCTGGGAATTGTGCTACTGAATCTTGTGACTTCCTAACTGAGCAAGGGACTAAGTAGTGGTTTTATTCTTACCATCCATCCCTGGTTTTTGTCTTCCAACACCCACTGCCGATGATTGCTGGGTTTTGCTTTGGGGCCCACATAGGAAAACAAAAATGCCAGAGAGCTACTAAATTCCTGCAAATGGACATGCTGTTATCACCCCAAAGACTCAAGTGCAAAGAGAGAAAATACAGAGAGATCTATTCTATTCTAATTTTACCCTACCCTACTGTACCCTACCGTATTCTATTCTATTCTGTTCTACTCTAGTCTATTTTTATTCTACTCTACTCTGTTACCCTACCGCACCGTATTCTACTCTAATTCTACCCTACTCTACTTTATTCTAATTCTACTCTACTCTAATTTTACCCTACCCTATTCTCCCCTACCCTATTCTACTCTTATTTTCTACTCTACTTTTACCCTACCCTACCCTACAGTATTCTATTCTGTTCTGTTCAACTCTACTCTATTTTTAGTCTATTCTACTCCAATGCTGCCCTACTACCCCACCATATTCTTTTCTAATTTTCTACTCTAATTCTACATTATTCTGCTCTAATTTTACCCTACTCTACCCTACCCTATTCTATTCCTATTCAATTCTTATTTCTATTCTATTCTAATTCTACTCTAATTTTACCCTACTGTATTCTATTCTAGTCTTATTTCTATTCTATCCTTATTTCTATTCTATTCTAATTCTACTCAACTCTAATTTTACCCTATCTTACTGTATTCTATTCTATTCTTATTTCTATTCTATTCTATTCTTATTTCTATTCTATTCTTATTTCTATTCTATTCTTATTTCTATTCTATCCTTATTTCTATTCTATTCTAATTCTACTCTACTCTAATTTTACCCTATCCTACTGTATTCTATTCTATTCTTATTTCTATTCTATTCTATCCTTATTTCTATTCTATTTTAATTCTACTCTACTCTAATTTTACCCTACCCTACCCTATTCTATTCTTATTTCTATTCTATTCTTATTTCTATTCCATTCTAATTCTACTCTACTCTAATTTTACCCTACCCTACCATATTCTATTCTATTCTTATTTCTATTCTATTCTTATTTCTATTCTATTCTTATTTCTATTCTATTCTAATTCTACTCTAATTTTACCCTACCCTACCATATTCTATTCTATTCTTATTTCTATTCTATTCTTATTTCTATTCTATTCTAATTCTACTCTAATTTTACCCTACCCTACCGTATTCTATTCTATTCTTATTTCTATTCTATTCTTATTTCTATTCTATTCTTATTTCTATTCTATTCTAATTCTACTCTAATTTTACCCTACCCTACCATATTCTATTCTATTCTTATTTCTATTCTATTCTTATTTCTATTCTATTCTAATTCTACTCTAATTTTACCCTACCCTACCGTATTCTATTCTAGTCTAATTTCTATTCTATTCTATTCTTATTTCTATTCTATTCTAATTCTACTCTACTCGAATTTTACCCTACCCTACTCCATTCCATTCCACTCCCTTCCCTTCCCTTCCCAAAAAAGAGTTATTTGTTAATCTTTCCTTTCCCTGCAGTTTAATCTCACCTAACGTTTAAAAGAAACTTGGCATTGTCAGTATTTTAGGCTTGGGGGGGGGGGGGGGAAATTGAGAGCAAAAACCACATTCTGTTTTTTTTTAAAAAAAAAACCTAGCTGGGATTAGCCAGTTTCCAGAAAGATCCCAATGAAGCACAGCCGTCCTTTGCCAGTCTCAGTGAACCAATGATTCTGGTTATTATGGTTGATGCACAATCAGCCAAGATTCAGACTGGATTTGTCTTTTTTAATCCACCTATCAAGGCCTAGGACCGGGGATAGGCATATATGGTATTGTTTGATGGTGTTAAAAGGGATTGTCTCAGGATATAAGTTGTTCCGTGTAAAGCTGTCTTTTGCAATTGACCGATGGTGATTTTTGTCAATACCGATGGTGTTCAAGTGCTGCTCCAGATGTTTGGGGACTGCACCCATTCTTATTGTTAATAAATATTCATTAGCCACCTACCGTATTTTTCAGAGTATAAGACGCACTGGAGTAGAAGATGCAGCAAGGTTTTGAAGAGGAAAATTAAAAAAAGTTTTTTCACTCTGCAAACCTCCCAAAAATGGCCTTTTTTTTGCAAAAACGGGCCTTCCCCCCAAAAAAGTCATGAATAGCCTTTAAGGAACTTGCAGAGTGCTGCTGGGGGTGGTGGTAAGGGGCCAAAAATGAGCAAAAAACAGCCATTTTTTTGCAAAAACAGGCCCATTTTTCATTAAAAAAAAGGGCATGGATAGCCTTTAGGAAGTTTATAGAGTGCTCCTGGGGGGTGGGGGGTGGGCAAAATTGAACCATTTTAGTGAAGGGGCGGGGTTTCAGGAGGCAAAAAATGCTGTATTCAGTGTATAAGATGCGCCCAGATTTTCAGCCTCTTTTTTGAGGGAAAAAGGTGTGACTTATACTCCGAAAAATATGGTATCTCCAGTTGTTGTGGCCCAGACAGTGAGGAGGATTGGGGAGGAACCTGGGCCAGTCCTGGAGTCTGGGGAAGACTCTGATGAGGGCTCTGTGTCGGAGGCAGAAAGGGGGCCAGAGACGTCTGACAGTTATCAGCTGTCTTCGGAGTCAGACATCAATGAGGCAGATGAACAGCTGGAGTCTGTTCCCAGGGTGCGCATGCGCAGAGTTGCCAGACGAAGGGAACAGCTAAAGAACAGGGATCGATTTTCGAGTAAGGCCACAGGTGGACTATGAATGGCCCCTCCCAGAGGAAATAAAAGAGGAGCGAAAGGGAGTGGAGTTTGCAGGAGACCATTAGTTCATTTAATTGGCTCGTGACTCTCCGAGGCTCCTTGCCAAGTTCTGCAGAGATCAGCCTGGCAGCTCTCCAAGCCAGATAAGGTCTGTGACCTTATATCCTCTCTTGAAAGACTTAGCTGGATGTCAATGAGCAGAATTCACAGCAAATTAATAAATAGGGGTTTTTGTCGGGATAAGGAGTTTGCTTCAGGCTCTTGGGAAGCCTGGGTCAGAACACAAGTGGATTCCTTTCAGAACTGCAAGTATATCTGTTTAGGATCCCTGGAACAATGGGAACAGATTGTCTTAAGTCAGTGATTCTGGGAGATTACGAGGATGCACACATTTTCAGGTTGTTTTTTTTTTAGCAACTGCATGGAGGGAATTTGCAAATATATTCTCCAGCAATATCCCTCCCCCCAAATAAAACTGGAATTTCTGGACATCTTCCACCTAGCTATTAAATAGCTTGCACCAGCTGTGCTATTTTTTTGGGGGGGGAATTATCTGAAAGATCCGGCTGGATAGATCAATTTATGGAGGAAATCAGAGATGAGAAGAAATAATTTATTGAAAAGTATCCTGAGTTTCTAACCCCCCCCCCCCACCCCATCCCCACAAAAGAAAAAGAGACATTGAGCGCATTTACATAATATCTTTCACCTGGGTTATCAGTTTAACCCACTTCCTGGGTTTCCACAGTAGACCGAATTGGAGCCTAGGTGGGTTTGTACGACATAAAAGCCATCTAACCACGGAACCTCCCTTTTTACGACTCTGTAATTCCTTAATTTGGGTTGGAATCAGGGTGATTGGATGAGGTGGAGAGTTTACTTGGCCGGATGCCCTTCCCGACGCTACACAACAGTTACCGTACTTTTCCGAGTATAAGACGCACCTCTCCCTCCCCCTCAAAGAGCGTGGAAATATTGGTGCATCTTATACACCGAATACAGCCATTTTTGGCCTCCTGAAGCCCTGCTCCGCATCCCATTTTTGTGACGAATGGGCAAAAACCGGGCCATTGTTCACCAAAATGGGGGTGTTTTTACCTTCCCCCTTCCCCCAAAAGCACTCTGCAGGCTTCAGCAGGGCTGAGGGAAGGGAAAAATGCCCCCATTTTGGTAAAAAATGGGGGCATTCTTGCCTTTCCCCAGCCGTGTTGAAGTCTGCAGAGTGCTCCTGGAGGCTGGAGAAGTCAAAAACTTCTTCTTACTTACCTCTTTGAAATCTTGGTGCGTCTTATACACCGGTGCGTCTTATAGTCCGGAAAATGTGGCATTTTTTTGTGTGTGTGTGCACTAGGAGAGAAACATCTGCTGCTACCTAGGATTGAACTATGTCTCAATCTTTCGAGTGGGACCTTTCATGCCTAAGGTGGGACTAGAACTCACAGTCTCCTGGCGATTGACTCAAGTCATCCAGCCAGATTTCGTGCCTAAAATGGGACTAGAACTCAGTCTTCTGATGATTCGCCTAAGGTCACCCAACTGCTTTCATGCCTAAAGCAGGACTAGAACTCACAATCTCCTAGTCACCAAGCTGACTTTCATGTCTAAAGTGGGATTAGAACTCCGAGTTTCATGATCTCCAGCCTGGTGCCTTAACCACTAAGCTAAAGTGGCTCATACTGACACCGGTCCTTCTCTTCACCCTAGTTGTGATCTGGGCCACGACAATGAACAAACCAGGTTTGGTTCCCGCAACCATCTATGGCTTAGATACACAACAGAGACTCCGTGGTTGATAATATCTCTATTTGTATTCTTTTCTGGAATTAAATTAATATAGATATATATATGTATAAAAATCTTCGGTATGTACATACAGTGGTCCTTCTTTCCCTCCCCTCTGCCTGTGGATTCGGGCATGAGTGGGTCCCACAGAGAGAGGAAGGGAAGAATTCCAGAATCTTGGAGGGTGGGGGAAGGGGGTTGCCTGGTTCAGTAGTTCAAGAAATCCAGTGTCGGTTTTATTCGGGCCTCACAAGCCTTACCCACAACCCGCCAAACCTCATCCATTATTTCGGATTTCCCCTACAGAGGGGTCTCGCCGTACACAGTGTTGAAGATTTGAGGGGAAGATTCAGAACATGGGGAGGGAAGCCCAGAAGTTTTCAGCACAGCCACCCACAGATTCCACTGTTGTGGTCTGCCAGTCGCCAGCAGAATTGGCAGCAGATTCGGACAGTGAGGAGGTTGGGGAGGAAGATGGGCCAGTCCTGGAGTCTGGGGAAGGCTCTGACGAGGGCTCTGTGCCGGAGGCAGAGAGGGGGCCAGGGCCGTCCGACAGTTACCAGCTGCCTTCGGAGTCGGAGATCAGTGGGGCGGAAGAACAGCTGGAGCCTGTTCCCAGTGTGCGCATGCACAGAGTTGCCAGATGAAGGGAACAGCTAAGGAACAAGGGCTGACTTGGGTGTAAGGCCACAGGTGGACGGTGAATGGCCCCTCCCAGAGGAAATAAAAGAGGAGCGAAAGGGGAGTGGAGTTTGCAGGAGACGATGAGTTCATTCCTGCATTCTTGCCAAGTATTGTGGCGTCTGAAAGATATCGGCTTGGCCACTCTCCAAGGTGGGTAATTGTGAGCTACCTTGAAAGACTGCGGGAGAGGAAAGACTTCGCTGGAGAGGAATTCACTGTCAATTAAATAAAAGGGGCTTATCGGGACGGGGACCAGGCTTCGTGCTGCTGGGGAAGCCACAAGGGCATCCACCCATGCTGAAAAAAAGTTCCTTTTCCTTTCAAAGCTGAAAAAGGGGGCCAGTGACAAGACTGCAAAGAAGACAGATGCTTAACCAGCTCCTTCCGGCAGACTGGCCACCTGCAAAGCTGCTGATAACAGTCAAAGGAAGTCTTCAACTACGCCTGGAGGTGGCCCGAGTGAGATGCATGATTCTTGAGGTGCAAAGAACATGTACGGAGGAGCCGAGATGAGCAGAAGGGATCTGAAAAAGACCCATGCGCGTATCCTCCCCTGTCTCCATCAGCCTCCCTTCTCCTCATCTGACCAGCTCTCGTTCCAAAGGGGAGCAGAGCTGCAGGAGAGTGGGACGACGGGAGAATGGGAAGAGAAAGTCTTCAATGGACCCTGAGACCAAGGATGGAGCTAATGGGGCACCAGGAGCCCAGCTTCAAGGTTCAGGATGACAATTCTCCAGTTATTCCAGGAATGGAACGTCCTCTTGAAGTCTCCAAAGCTGGAATGTGAGGGCACCCTTAGAAGAGGACCAGCTGCAAGAGCAACAGCCAAGGCATGGCCAATGATGAACCGTCTCTTGGTTGGTAGGTTCTCCGCGCCCAACGTCACTGGCACTTGTCGTCGCTCTCGGAAGGGCTGAACTCGCGAGGGATGGAGTGTCGTTGCCGCCGATCCCACAGCTGGTGGATTTCGGTGGCCTCCATATCGCTGCTGCTGGTTGTGCTATCCCGGAAGCTCGCCAGCGGGGGACGCACCTTCGCCCCTTTGGCAGTGACCGAACCTTCAATGGCTTTGCGCAGCTGAAGAGAGAAAGAAGAAGGAATGAAGTTGTCAGATTTCCAAAAGATGCCCTAATTAATTCATGAGCCTCAAGCCAAGTTTCAAAAGAAATCCAGTCATTTATTAAGAGCACCATTTCGGCAATACCGCTTTGCAGTCAGATCTGATCTCATTTCATTACGGCTGAACTTTCTTCCTGTTTCCTCCCTCCCCTCAGTCTGTGTCATAAATCACATTCACCAATGAGGTGCACTCCTCACAAGCCTGCTGTAGTAATCTGAGATCTGACTCTAGCTGATGGTATGTGTGGAATGCGCTCCCCCCCTTTCCTCACCATGGCAACTTTATGAGTTGACTTTAAGGAGGCGGCAGCTTTCCCCCAATCCATACAGGTAGCCCTCAACTTACAACAGTTCATTTAGCGACTGTTTGAAGTTAGAACGGCACTAAAAAAATGGACTTAGGTTTTCCACACTTAGGACCGTTGCCGTATCCCTCAGGGTCACACGGTCAAAATTTGGACCCTGACTCATATTTATGACGGTTGCAGTGTCCTGGGGTTAGGAGATCCCCTTTTGCGACCTTAAGTCAACGAGGAAACTAGATGTGCTTTACAACCTTGTTGCTAAGTTAACAACTGCAGTGATTCACTTAATAACCGTGGCAAGAAAGATCACAAAACAGGGCAAAACTCACTTAATAACTGTCACTCAGCAACAGAAATTTGGGAATCCACTGAGGTCATAGGTCATTCCCCATGCGGGGAATGGGGAATTCTGGGAATTGAAGTCCACATATATTAGACTTGTCAAAATTGAACAACATGGATATAGGATGACCTTAAGAAAGATTTCTTTGCCGCGAATAGGATATGGAACGACATTGGGCAAAATCAACGCGAACCTCTGAAGTGTCAAGATTCTTGGGGTCACCTAAGTGCTACTCACCTCCTTGAGGGTCACCACGCCAATCAGGCGCCCGATGCTGGTGACGTAAGCGTGGTCCACTCCCAAGAGGGAGAAGATGGTGTGCGTCTGGAAGAGATGGAAGCATCTCAGCTGGGCCTCACAACATACAGAACAATGGCACCCACAAGCTCCAACCATATCTTCAAGTCAATGTGAAGCGGGTCTATGTCCATGGCAAACTGATGCCTACAATGCAACTCAGTCTCTGTCCCTGCATCTCTCTGACTCCCTAAGTCGAGGACTACCTATTGTATTTTTTCGGAGTATAAGACGCTCTGAAGTATAAGACGCACCTAGCTTTTGGGGAGGAAAACAAGAGGGGGAAAAAATCTGCTTCTGCCTCCCAGCAATTTGCCTCCTTGCACCAAACAGCAAACAGTACAGAAGATATACACTGTTTGTGGTGTTCCATTTCATACTATGCTTGTACAGATGCTGTTAAAATGGATGTGGCTTTCTGGAAGTATACGTTATTCCCTGCTATTTGAAAGAAGATATACTATCACTGGACCTCTTCAGATCAAGCGTTTATTTTAAAAAGCTTCTTCATTTTGCTAAGTTGTCTAGATTAACAATGGTAAAGGAGTCTTCAAAAAATAGGTCTAATACTGTGAACATTCGATAGGCCTTTATAGTTATTGATTTACCTCCTTGCAGCAAACAGCCTATTTCAGTTTAGCCCGATTAGAAGAAGAAAAAAATCTGCCTTTGCCTCCTTGCAGCAAATAGCAAGTTTCACTTTCAATGTCAGTTTCGGCAGGGGGCTCCCGATGATCAGCTGTTTCAGGCTGCAGGGATTGCCATGGCCCATTGCTGCCTCCGCAAGCCCCATTTTCTCCGTTTGCTGCAAGGAGGTAAATTGCTGGGAGGCAGGGGGCAAAAAGGGTGAGGCTGCATTCAGTGTATAAGACGCGCCCAAATTTTCACCCACTTTTAGGAGGGGGAAAAGGTGCGTCTTATACTCCGGTAATAAATCCGTGGCACGTCAAAACCGCGGTCCACTAAAGCGCGCCCGATTAAAGCGTGTACGTGACGTCATCAGCAGCGCGACAAGAAAGAAAAAGGGCGCTTTAAAAAGCGCTTTTAAAGCAAGCCGATTCACATAAAGGTAAGGGTTAGGGTTAGGGTTAGGGTTACGTTAAGCGTTAGGGTTAGGTTTAGGGTTAGGTTAAGGGTTAGCGTTAGGTTTAGCGTTAGGTTAAGGGTTAGGTTTAGGGTTAGGTTAAGGGTTAGTCTTAGGGTTAGGTTTGGGGGGATTAGGTTTAGATTTACGCATTAATTTTAAGTTTACCGCTCACAGCGTGCTGTTTTCGTCGCGCTGTGATGACGTCACGTACGCGCTTTCGTCGAGCGCGCTTTAGTCTACCGCGGTTTTGTGGTGGAACCAATAAATCAGCCAGCTCTGCTTCGGTCCCCACAATCTACCTTGTGCAATGACGTCCGTTCTACCAGCTGGAATGGTGCCGGGTCGATCTTGCAGTTGTTGAAGTTGACCAACTGATCGAGTTGTCGCTCCTCCCATTCCATCACCTACAAATCCAGGAGATGCATTAATGCAGCAGGCCAGCTCACATTGTTGTTTTTTTTAAATTGCATTTGCGGGATAACATTTACAATATTCTCTCCCCCCCCCCGCCCCAAATATCAACCGTGCAACAATGTTCTACTGATAAAGAATTCTCCCATGGTAAACTGTCATGAATCTGCCTATAGACAGGAAGTTGAACTGGCCCTGTGCTACAATCGGAACAATCTGGAGCAGAACACAGTTAAAACTATAGAGATATAAAGAGTGCAGAGAATAGCAACCAAGATGATTTGGGGATTAATATATAAAGAACGGTTGCAGGAACTGGGTATGTCTAGTTTGATGAAAAGAAGGACTAGGGGAGACATGATAGCAGTGTTCCAATATCTCAGGGGTTGCCACAAAGAAGAGAGAGTCAAACTATTCTCCAAAGCACCTAAGGGTGGAACAAGAAGCAATGGGTGGAAACTAATCAAGGAGAGAAGCAACTTAGAACTGAGGAGAGATTTCCTGACAGTTAGAACAATAGCAATAGCAATAGCAGTTAGATTTATATATCGCTTCATAGGGCTTTCAGCCCTCTCTAAGCGGTTTACAGAGTCAGCATATTGCCACCAACAACAATCCGGGTCCTCATTTCACCCACCCGGCCCAGAGCCGAGGTGGCGCAGTGGTTAAATGCAGCACTGCAGGCTACTGCTAGATCAGCAGTTCAGCGGTTCAAATCTCACCGGCTCAGGGTTGACTCAGCCTTCCATCCTTCCGAGGTGGGTAAAATGAGGACCCAGATTGTTGGGGGCAATATGCTGACTCTCTGTAAACCGCTTAGAGAGGGCTGAAAGCCCTATGAAGCGGTATATAAGTCTACTGCTATTGCTATTGCTATTACCTCGGAAGGATGGGAGGATGAGTCAACCCTGAGCCGGTGAGATTTGAACAGCCGAACTGCAGAACTGCAGCCAGCTGAAGTAGCCTGCAGTGCTGCATTTAACCACTGCGCCACCTCGGCTCTACAATTAACAATGAATCAGTGGAACAGAAGTTGCCTCCAGAAGTTGTGAATGCCCCAACACTGGAAGTCTTTAAGAAGATGTTGGATAGCCATTTGTCTGAAACGGTGTAGGGTTTCCTGCCTAGGCAGGGGGTTGGACTAGAAGACCTCCAAGGTCCCTTCCAACTCTGCTATGGTATGGTATGGCATGGCATGGCATTGTATTGTATCAACTCAGACAGTCCAGCCTGCCCCAGGAGCTGTTAATACAGTTCTATAGAGGAGATTCTATTCCTATAGAGGAATTATGGAGTCTCTCCTTCGTATTTCTGTAACTGTTTGGTTTGTTACAGCAACCAATCAGAATGGGTGCAGACTTCAGCGGATAGTTAAATGGCAGAAAATACAATGGCAACCAGCCTACTTGCAAGGATCAGAAAGAGGGCTGAGAAAATATCTACAGACCCCACACTTCCTGGACATAAACCATTTCAACGTCTCCCCTTAGGATGCCGCTATAGGGCACTGCATAGGAAAACAACTAAGACACAAAGACAGCCCCCCACCATACCATCACTCTGCTAAACACCTAACTCCCACGTTGTCTTATGCCTAAGGATCTCAACCTAGGTAATAGGGCTGTATTGCTACTATCTTTCTCATCCTTCCTATTACCTACTCCTATTGATAGCTTATGACTATCCCTGTTGTTTGTATCCTATGATTTATGATTTATCATTTTGTTGTTTATGTGTACTGTACGCTGACAGCTTCTGCACTGGAGACAAATTGCTTGTGTGTCCAACCGCATTGGCCCAATAAAGAATATTCTATTCTATTCTATTCCATTCTAGTTCTATTCCATTCTATTCCAATATTCTATTCTATTCCATTCCATTCTATTCTACCCTATTCTACCCTATTCTATTTCTATTCTATTCCATTCCTCCTATTCCAATATTCTATTCTATTCTAATTCTATTCTATTCTATTCCATTCCAATATTCTCTTCTCTTCCATTCCATTCCATTCCTTCCATTACAATATTCTATTCTATTCTATTTCATTCCTCCTATTCCAAAATTCTATTCTATTCTATTTCTATTCTATTCTATTCCATTCTATTCTATTCCATTCCAATGTTCTGTTCTATTCCATTCCATTCCTCCTATTCCAATATTCAATTCTATTCCTATTCTATTCCATTCAATTCCTCCTATTCCATTCCAATATTCTATTCTATTCTATTCTATTCCTATTCTATTACATTCAATTCCTCCTATTCCATTCCATTCTATTCCATTCCAATATTCTATTCTATTCCATTCCAATATTCTATTCTATTCCATTCCATTCCAATATTCTATTCTATTCTATTCCATTCCTCCTATTCCAATATTCTATTCTATTCCTATTCTTTTACATTCAATTCCTCCTATTCCATTCCAATATTCTATTCTATTCCATTCATCCTATTCCAATATTCTATTCTATTATATTCTATTCTGTTCTATTCTATTCCAATATTCTATTCTATTCTCCTCCTATTCCATTCCATTCCTCCTATTCCATTGTATTCCATTCCAATATCCTATCCTATCCTATCCTATCCTATCCTATCCTATCCTATCCTATCCTATCCTATCCCATTCCATTCCATTCCATTTCTTTCCTTCCCTCTAGGAAGGTAATAGTGTTCCCTGCACCTTCGGTGTTTAATCATGCTGGCCACATGACCATGGAAACGTCTTTGGACAGCGCTGGCTCTTCAGCTTTGAAACAGAGATGAGTATTGCCCCCTAGAGTTGGGAACGACTAGCACATATGTGCGAGGGGAACCGTTACGGTGATAAAGAGAAAGCCTAACTGGTACAACCACAGGCAAGCTCCCCCCCCCCCCAGTTCTTAGCAACGGATAAGACAAACCACCTCGGAGGCTTCCGCTTGTTAATTATTTGCTGCAATTCAAAGAGAGGCAGAGACGGATTACTGGGTATCATCGGAGATCTTTATGGACAGCGCCTTATCAGAAGCGTTCCCAGTACTCCTTGATTAAGGCAATTGTAGCAATCTCATGCGCTATCAATGGCACAGGGCCTGTTTTGGCACATGGTCCGAGGTTCAATTGGAACCTTCTCCAGTCCAGGAAAATTCAAGAAAGAGGAGATAAGAAAGTACTTTTTTCCCCCCAGATGCTAGAAAGCGACAACTGGGTTGATTTAATAAAAAGCTGGCAGACCCACTAGGTCTGTGGGGGCGAACCTATGGCACACGTGCCACAGGTGGAACAGACAGCCCTCTCTGCGGGCACGCAAGCCATCGCTCCAGCTCAGCATGCTTGCGCGCCTCCCGCCAGTCAGCTGACTTTCTGGTCTTTGCCATGCATGTGTGAAAAGCAGGGTGCATGTAGGAGATGCGTGCGCATCCCTGGGGGTTGTTGGGGGTCACATGAGCATGCACAGGGAGGAGGAGTGTGGTGCCCCCCGGGCCCCATTTTTGGTCCCTGGAGACTTCAGGGAGGCCTGCTAGGCCCAAAACGGGGGGCAGGAGAGGGGGTTGCATGCGCATGCACAGGGAGGTGGGCAAAGAGGTGGTGGTGTTGCGCGCACATGGCATTATGGGTATGGCCACGCGACAACGAAAAGGGTTGGCCATCACTGCACTAAGTAGACTAGACTAGACCTGAATATCAAATCCACAGTTAGACTAGCACAATACTTTATTGAAATATAAGAGCGCAATCTTGCAAGGCTGATTGTATTAGAACACAGCCTAATAGGGTTGGAAGGGACCTTGGAGGTCTTCTAGTCCAGCCCCCTGCTCAAGCAGGAAATCCTGTATCATTTCAGACAAATGCCTTGGTAAGGCCACACTTGGAATCCTACATTCAGTTTTGTTCACCATGATGTAGAAAAGATGTGGAGACTCTAGAAAGAGTGCAGAGAAGAGCAACAAAGACGATTAGGGGACTGGAGACTAAAACATATGAAGAACGGTTGCAGGAACTGGGTATGTCTAGTTTAATAGAAAGAAGGACTAGGGGAGACATGATAGCAGTCTTCCAATATCTCAGGGGTTGCCACAAAGAAGAGGGAGTCAAACTATTCTCCAAGGCACCTGAGGGTAGAAGAAGAAGCAATGGGTGGAAACTAATCAAGGAGAGACGCAACTTAGAACTGAGGAGAAATTTCCTGACAGGGAGAACAATTAATCAGTGGAACAGAAGTTGCCTCCAGAAGTTGTGAATGGCCCAACACTGGAAGTCTTTAAGAAGATGTTGGATAGCCATTTGTCTGAAATGGTATAGGATTTCCTGCCTAGGCAGGGGGTTGGACTAGAAGACCTCCAAGGTCCCTTCCAACTCTGCTATTGCATTGTATTGTATTAAATGGCTGTCCAATCTTTTCTTTAAAACCTTCAGTGATGATACAGCTGCAAGGTCTGGGGGTTTCTCCATTCCACCAATTTCATTGACTGGTAATCAACTACATTATTATTTTAATTAAAATATGATACAGGCAGTCCTTGACTTACAACAGTTCATTTAGTGACCATTCAACATTACGACACTCAAAAAAGTTTACTGATGAACATTTTATACAGTTTTTCACACTTACAACCATTGCCCCATGGTCACGTGATCAATTTTATGACGGTCGCAGTGTCACGGATTCAGGTGATCCGTTTTTGTGACCTTCGGACAAGCCAAGTCAATCGGGAAGTCAGATTCACTTAACAACCACGTTACTTAACAATTGCAATGATTCACTTAACAAGAATGGCCAGGAAACTCGTGAAATGGGCAAAACTCACTTAACAAGTGTTTCACTTAGCAACATCAATTTTGAGCCCAATTGTGGTCGTAAGCTGAGGACTAATTGTATATTCTCTCCTTTTTATAATCCAGCTAGCCGATAACCTGGTGTTGCCCGGGTATTTATTTATAAGGGGAAAATGTCCGGACCAAACTTAATTTCTAATGTTGGATTTTTCCCCTTACCAGAGGGGGTACTGTGAAGCCGTTACCATGGCAACTCCACCGTGCTGTACAGTAGAAGCCATTTTAAGGCACAACAGGCTGTATCTTAACAGAACACACACCCCGGGGAGTTTTAGGGATGTCTTATCCCCACAGTATTTGTTTCCAGAGAGTAAGTCATCTGTGTACCAAGTTTGGTTGAAATTACTCGAGGCGTTCCAGAATTATGCTGGAACACACACACACACAAAGCCATTTTTGTAGCAGTAGTAGAAGGAGGAGGAGGAGGAGAGGAGAAGAAGGAAGATAAATCAGGGGGGCACCTGCCAGAGTTACTCATCTTGTTGTTCTGGAGTTAAAATGTTTTACTCCTTTGGTCCAGGTCAGACCTTCTCAATCCTGACTGGCTCAAGATGGACTCAGCCTTCCATCCTTCCGAGGTGGGTAAAATGAGGACCCAGATTTTTGGGGCAAGCATGCTGAATCTGTAAATCGCTTAGAGGGGACTATAAAAGCACCGAGAAGCAGTATATAAGTCTAAGTGCTATTGCTATAAATTTAATCTAACTGCTATTGCTATGGCTATAAATTTAAGAAGAAGAGAAGGAGGAAGAAGAAAAAGAAGGAGGAAGAGGAGAGGAGGAGTAGGAGAAGGAGGAGGGGAGAGGGAGGAGGAAGAAGAAGAAGAAGGAGGAGGAAGAAAAGGAAGAAGAAGAAAAAGAAGAAAAAGAAAAAGAAGGAGGAGGAAGAAGAAGAAGAAAAAGAAGGAGAAAGAAGAAGAAAGAAGAAAAAGAAGGAGGAGGAGGAAAAAGAAAAAGGTGGAGGGGGAAGAAGAAGAAAAGAAAGAAGAAAAGGAGGAGGAGGAGAAGGAGGAGGGGGAGGAGGAGGAGGAAGAAGAAGAAGGAGGAGGAGGAGAAGAAAAAGAAGAAAAAGAAAAAGGAGGAGGAGGAGGAAGAAGAAGAAGAAGAAGAAGAAGAAGAAGAAGAAGAAGAAAAGGAAAAAGGAAAAGGAGGAAGAAGAATAAGGAGAAGGAGGAAGAAGAAGAAAAAGATGGAGGAGGAGGAAGAAGAATAAGGAGGAGGAGGAGGAAGAAGAAGAAAAGAAAGAAGAAAAGGAGGAGGAGAAGGGGGAGAAGGAGGTGGCAGGAATGCTTCTCCATTCAAAGTTGGAGCATCTCAGTCAAAATGGGAGACTACCAGAAACCTTACCTCACTTGGCGTCATCTCGCTAACCGGATCAAATTCTTCCTGCAAGAGAAACAAGGAGAGGAGGGATATTTATACAACCACAACCACAACCACATATGTGGGGAAAGGGACACAGGGGGTGACTGGCAGTGGAAGGAAGGGAGGCCCAGCTGACTGGATTGGTGACAAACGAGCAGAGACTGCAGTCAAATGAGGAGAATCAGGAGCGGCAAGAGAACTACGAGAAGTCCTGCTTACAACTTCATTAGATATGGACCATTTGAAGATACAACAATGGCACTGAAAAAAGCATCAAAATTCAGACCCTGGGCAACTGGCTCATCCTTATGGCGGTTGTGGGTTCCTGGGGCTAAGGGATCTCCCTTTGCGACCCAAAATCAGTGGGGAAGCCAGATCCACTCAGCAACTGTGCGGCTAACTTAACAAGCGCAACGTTTCACTTCACAACTGTGGCAAGAGAGGATGTAAAATGGGGCAACGTTCACTTCACCAAGGTCTCGCTTAGAAACCTGGGGCTCAGTTGGGGGGGCCAAAGACTCCTGCTGCCTTTAATTTAAAGGGGGACCCCATTCGGGTTGCGTTGGATGTGGTGAAGCCACCACAAGGTAATTTTTTTTACCATGCCAGCACGTCAAACATGCTGTTGTGTGGCAAGAGCCTATCAGACAAAAATCCTTCCATCACTACAGTCGGACACTTTGCATTGCAAAACAACCTTCCCAGCTGGCTTGCAACAAGCAAAGTCGATGCAGAAGAGGGATTTGCTTAACTCAATCAGACAGAATAGAGCTGGAAGGGAACTTGGAGGTCTTCTAGTCCAACCCCCTGGTAGAGCAGGAGAACCTATACCACTTCAGACAAATGATTGTCCACTCTCTTCTTCAAATAGCAATAGCAATAGCAGTTAGACTTATATACCGCTTCATAGGGCTTTCAGCCCTCTCTAAGCGGTTTACAGAGTCAGCATATCGCCCTCACAGTCTGGGTCCTCATTTCACCCACCTCGGAAGGATGGAAGGCTGAGTCAACCTTGAGCCGGTGAGATTTGAACTGCTGAACTGCAGATAACAGTCAGCTGAAGTGGCCTGCAGTACTGCACTCTACCCACTGCGCCACCTCGGCTCTCCCCCAGTGCACCCATAACTTCTGAAGGCAAGTTGTTCCACTGATTAATTGTGCTCACTGTTAGGAAGTTTCTCCTTAATTTCAAGTTGCTTCTCTCCTTCATTATTTTCCACCCATTGTTTCTTGTCTTGCCTTCTGGTGCTTGGGGAAATAAGTTGACCCCTTCTTCTTTTTGTGGCAGCCCCTCAAATACTGGAAGACTGCTATCATGTCCCCCCCTTAGTCCTTCTTTTCTCTAGATTAGCCGTAGCCAAATCCTCCAACCGTTCTTCCTATGTTTTAGTCTCCAGGCCTTTAATCGTTTTAGTTGCTCTTCTTTGCGGGTTTTCCAAAGGCTCAACATCTTTTTTTTGTAACGTGGTGATCAAAACTGGATGCAAGTATTTCAAGAGTGGCCTTACTAAGGACTTATAAGTTTCCCCTCGCACATATGTCCTGGTCGTTCCCGGCTCCAGGGGGTGGGGTGCTCATCTCCGTTTCAAAGCCGAAGAGCCAGCACTGTCCGAGGATGTCTCCGTTGTCATGTGGCCGGCATGACTAAACACCAAAGGCGCACAGAACGCTGTGACCTTCCCACCAAAGGTGGTTCCTCTTTTTGTACTTGCGTTTTTACCTGCTTTCGAACTGCTAGGTTGGCAGAAGCTGGGAGAAGTAATGGGAGCTCACTCCATTACGTGGCACTAGGGATTCGAACCACCAAATTGCCGACCTTTCTGATCAACAATCTCAGCGTCTTAGCCACTGAGCCACTGCGTCCCCTAAGGATTTATAAAGCGGTACTAATACTTCCCCTGATGTTGACTCTATGCCTCTGTTTATAAAAGCAAGAATGCCACTCACTTAACAGCAGCAATTCGCTTAACAACTCTGGCATAAAAGGTCGTAACATGGTGTGGGACTCCCTTAAGAACTGCCTTGCTTAGCAACTGAAACTCTGATCCGAATTGTGGTTGTAAGGCGAGGCCTACATGGAAGTGGGGGCTTTCACTAGTCTGTTGTTCAAGTCCCCAGCTGTTTGGTTAGCTCAGTGTTTCTCAACCTTGGCAACTTGAAGATGTCCGGACTTCAACTCCCAGAATTCTGGGAGTTGAAGTCCAGACATCTTCAAGTTGCCAAGGTTGAGAAACACTGGGTTAGCTTATGGTTTAGGGCACTGTGCAAGCCCTCGTTATGGATGAAATCAGGAGCCAGGTTACGTATATCGTGTGGATGTAACGCGAAGCACCCCCTGACTCTTATCTTCCCCCAGGTACACAGACTTTCACAATCCCCTTGCTTGCATTGGTGCCCTAAATCACACGCAGGACGTTTGCAGGATCCCGGAGAGCAGCTGTGATAACTTGATGGTTCCGTCAATGCAGCCAAACGTTGCATTAGCAATTTGAGTAGCAGGACTGCGTCACTGTGTACCTCATAGTAAAGACTGAGCTGCAAAAGAGCTACGCTTCTTGAATTGATTTCTCCTTGGGAAACATATTCCGCCAGAACCAGAAATGTCTTTGCTACGTTTCTTTGCAAGAAAACGAGACATCGTCAGTCAAAGGAGGATAAAGGCCCTCAAAGAGCATTCGACATTCACCCAGTAAAATTGCGTGTCTATTTCAGCCTCCTTTCGCCAATCTTTGTAGTGACTGGCACAGAAACACCCCCCCCCCAAAAAAAATCACTTTCATGATGCAGATTTATTTTCAGGATAGAAAGATGGAAACTGAGGCAGGGATGAAGGCAAGAAAGGTTTAGGATTGGCTGTTCCAGAGGCACTGGATTTAAAGCAGGAGTGTCCAAACTTGGGAACTTTAAGACCTGTGGACTTCAACTCCCAGAATTCCCCAGCCAGCATTTGCGAATGCTGGCTGGGGAATTCTGGGAGTTGAAGTCCCCAAGTCTTAACGTTCCCAAGTTTGGACACTCCTGCTTTAAATAAATCAACTAGTTTGTCAAAGGGAGAAAGAGGATTGGTTTGAGTGACAGCTAACACAAAAACACAATCAAAACGAGAGGCAGAACTGTGCTGAAGGGACTGGACTGTGGCCATACAGGTAGTCCTCGACTTACGCCCATTCATTTAGTGACCCCACAAAGTTAAAACGGCACAGAAAAAAAGGGCCTTACGGCCGTTTTTTCACACTTGCGACCACTGCAAGCGTACGACTTACGACCGTGGCCATGGGATTAAAATTCGGGCGCTTGGCAACCGGGTTCATATTTATGACGGTCGCCACGATGGTCCGGGGGAGTCACTCTGTGATCCGCTTTTGCGCCCTTCAGACAAGCAAAGACAACGGGGAAGCCAGATCCACTTAACAACGGCGTTATTAATTTAACGACGGTAAGTGACGGACTTTGCAACAGTGGCAAGAAAGATAAATAAAACGGGGCAAAGCTGGCGTAACAAGCTTAGCGACCGGAATGTTAGGCTCAATTGTGGTCGTAAGTCAAGGACCGCCCGCACATTAGAGCAGTGTTTTTCAATAATGGTCACTTTAAGATGGTTGGGTTTCCATTCCCAGAATTCCCCAGCCAAAATTCTGAGGGTTTAAATCAGGGGTGGGCTGCTGGTGGTCCGCGGGGGTTCGGGAGAACCTCTAGTTAAGATTCTGTGCACCCCCAAATCCCACTCCTGGCTGGCCCTGCCCACCCTTGCCCTCCCCTCCCAGGGGTCCCCACATGGCCCATTTTGGATACAGGCAACTGCCCGGAGACTCAGGGAGGGCAAAAAACGGGCCTACCGGAAGTTTGGAGAAGCCGGAAATGGGCCCATTTCGGGCCTCCCGAGAGCCCTCCGGAGCCTGGGGAAAGCAATTTCCCCCCTCCCGGAAGCTCGGAGAAAGCTTCTGGAGCCCTGGGAGGGCAAAAACACCCCCTACCGTGGTGCAGGACTAGGCCACGTCCACCCAACAACTGGGCAGTGAACCCCTGGCTAAATTTTTTGAAGCCCACCCCAGGTTTAAATCCAGATATTTTGAAGTTACCCGAGCTAAAAGGCAGTATATTAGGGGAACTTTTAAAAATTTTCTCTAAACAATTCTGCCTGTGGGTTTCCTGTACAAATTGTCCCAGAAAATCAGATCAAAGAATGTCAACTAAGGTTTGGGTAGCTTTTTGAAAGCTCCAATCAGGTGGGATTTTTCTAACGTCATCCGCTTTACATACTCTTGAGTTCTATTTATACGCCATAATTAAGTGTGCATTGTGTGTGCTTCTTAATCTGAAGATAAGATATGGGCTCACGCTAATTGGCAAGTTATTATCTATATCAGTGACTTTCAACCTCGGAAACTTTAGGAAGGGCTTATCGAAATTAACACAACTGTGCTACATGCAGGATTTCTTCTAATGATAAAAGACAGTACAAGTCAGCACAGCTATGGGTTGGCCAGGATATGCAAAGAATCTAAAGGACAACTTTTATTCTAAACATATTTGCACGATATTATGTGAACAAAAATCTGTAATACAGAACAGGGTCACTCAACTGTGGCAACTTTAAACCTGATGGACTTCAACTCCCAGAATTTCCCAGCCAGCATGGAATTCTGGGAGTTGAAGTCCACCTAACTTAAAGGATATTATGGTTAGGGAATTCTGGGTGTTGAAGTCCATACTTCCGTCAATACAGCCTAACATTGCATTAGTATTTTCAGCAACTAGACTGTGTCACTGTCTACATTAGGGGTCTCCAACCTTGGCAACCTTAAGCCTGGTGGACTTCAACTCCCAGAATTCCCCAGCCAGAAAAGCTGACTAGGGAATTCTGGGAGTTGAAGTCCTCCAGACAAAGCTGGCTGGGGAATTCTGGGAGTTGAAGTCCTCCAGGAAAAGCTGGCTGGGGATTTCTGGGAATTGAAGTTCTCCAGGCAAAACTATCTGGGGATTTCTGAGAGTTGAAGTCCTCCAGACAAAGCTGGCTGGGGATTTCTGGGAATTGAAGTCCTCCAGGAAAAACTGGCTGGGGAATTCTGGGAGTTGAAGTCCTCCAGGAAAAACTGGCTGGGGATTTCTGGGAGTTGAAGTCCTCCAGGCAAAGCTGGCTGTGGATTTCTGGGAGTTGAAGTCCTCCAGGCACAGCTGGCTGGGGAATTCTGGGAGTTGAAGTCCTCCAGGCTTAAAGGTGCCAAGGTTGGAGACCCCTGGTCTACATCATAATAAAGAGCGAGCTGCAGAGAGCTGCCCTTGTTGAATTGATTTCTCTTTTGGAAAATATATTCCGTGAGCCCAGAAATCTCTTTCATGTGCTTCGCGCAAGAAAACCAAAATGTCGGGGGAATTCTGGGAGTTGGAGTCCACCCATTGAAAATTGCCACGGTTGAGAAACATTGGTTTAGATCGAAGGTCGGAAAGAATACAAGGTTAATACTAAACTTTACTAAAGGAGTTTGTATGGATAAACAGGCAGATTTTTTCCCCCAAAGTTAGGGCATGTTTAAATCCCAGAAGCCAAATTGTCTTGAATTGGGGAGTTTGGTTCTGTTGTGGCCCAGCAGGAGACGTTGGAGCTGCCACCAGACTCCGACAGCGAGGGGCCTTATGAGTCGGCTCTGGAGGACCCTGGACAGGGTTCCGACTCCGAGCAGGGTGCAGAGAGGCTGGTTGGCCACCAGGAGGCGCCTGAGCCTTGGACCAGTGGGGAGGAGACAAGGGAGAGTGAGCCGGACGCCAGCAGTGAGTTGTTCCTGGATGCACGCCACCGAAGAGCTACTAGGCGTCAGGAACAATTACGCAATTACAGGAGGCGATTGCACTCAGCTGGTGGTCATTAGGCTCCTCTCCAGACTATAAAAAGACTACTTGTGCACATGCCCCTCTTTGCAGAAGTCAACACAGAATCGAATGTCGGAGAACTTTGTATGAGCTTGGCAGCCTGGATTGCTGCCAAGCCTTATCTGTGTTTATTGCTGCCCAAGCTTGTCTGTGCTGGGTTGCTGCCAAGGACCTGTTTGTCTGTTAATTAAATGCCGTAATTTATCTCTGGCTCAGAGTGTGCTTTGGTGTGGAACGAGGGGTGTGTGTGTCAGAATAGGTTCATAAACCCTATAACCTTCAGCACAGTTTTAACCCTCTCGGGCCACTCTAAGGGCCAATCTAGGATTTAGTTCCTGTGATTTTTGGAAGGAGAGGGATGGATACAGGGCGGCTGGCCCACACTTACCACCACAGAAATACGGACACGTTTCGACTTGTGCTTTTCGGATGCCCCCGGATTCTCCTCCTTTTAATTTTTACCAGGGGAAGAAAACAAATGGGAGGGAGAGAGAACATAATTTCAGGAGGGGAGCCGGGACAAGTCTGCCATGTTAGGGGATAAGCAGCGGCCTGGGAAGTAAAGATTTCTTGGCTCAAAGATGGAGGGAGGGATGGGGGTGATAAAAACGGGGAGCTCACCTCCGCCGACTCGGCTGCTGAGGCGTTGGCGCAAAAAAGGTTCCTCAGGGTCATCCCTGCCGTCTCGGTTGTCCCAGCTGTCGAGAAAGAGAAAGAGAGAAAGAGGGAGAGAGAAAGAGAGAGAGAGGGAAAGAGAGAAAGAAAAAGAGAGAAATGGAGATAGGGAAAGAGAGAGAGAGAAAGCGAGGGGGAGAGAGAGAAAGAGGGAGAGAAAGAAAAAGAAGAGAGAGAGAAAGAGAGAGGGGGGAGGGAGGGAGGGAGAAAGAGAGAGGGGGAGATAGAGAAAGAGAGAGAGAGGGAAAGAGAGAGAGACAGAGAGAGAAAGAGAGGGGGAGAGAGAGAAAGAGGGAGAGAAAGAAAAAGAAGAGAGAGAGAAAGAGAGAGGGGGGAGGGAGGGAGGGAGAAAGAGAGAGGGGGAGATAGAGAAAGAGAGAGAGAGGGAAAGAGAGAGAGACAGAGAGAGAAAGAGAGGGGGAGAGAGAGAAAGAGAGAGGGGGAGAAAGAGAGAAAGAGAGAGAGAAAGAGAGAGAGAGAGAAAGAGAAAGAGGGAGAGAGAAAGAGAAAGAGAGAACAAGAAAGAAAGAGGGAGAGGAAGAGAAAAAGAGAAAGAGAGAGAGGGAGGGAGAAAGAGAGATGGAGATAGAGAAAGAGAGAGGGAAAGAGCGAGAGAGAGAGAGAGCGAGAGAGAGATCATAATTATTCAGAGAGTACCTGGGGGAGGACTCAAGTGCCATACAGATAGTCCTCAAAATACGACCACACTGACTCCAACATTTCTGTCATTAAGTGAAACATCTCCTAAGTGAGTTTTGTCCCATTTTATAGCTTTGTTAAATGAATCACTGAAGTTTTTAAGTTAATTAACAAGTTTCTTAAGTGAATCTGGCTTTCCCATTGACTTTGTTTGTCAGAAGGTCGCAAAAGGGGATCACCACACGACCCCGGGGACACCGAAACCGTCATAATTATGAGTCAGTTGCCAAGCGTCTGAATTTTGATCACATGACTAGGTTGCAATGGTTGTAAGCATGAAAAACGGCCACGAGTCACTTTCTTCAGTGCCGTTGTAACTTTGAACAGTCACTAAATGAACTGTTGAAAAGCTGTATTGTGCAGAGGACTAGCAACATGAAACCCACCGTTAGAGACCAACGCAACGAGGCAGTTTGGGAAGCAGAAAGTCCCTTTCTAAGAAATAAAAAACCTGTATAGTTTGCATTGCAATAATAAAGGGGAATATTTGTAGCTCAGGGTTGACCCAAGAGTTTTCCTTGGTGCTCTCTGAGCTTGGCCGTTTTCTCGCAGGCGTTTCATTACCTAACTAGGTAACAACATCAGTGCTGTAGTAAGGAGAGGGAGTTTACATGGAGAACTCAATGGGGCCTAGAGCAAAAGAGCTTTTTCGGTTACCTGAAGGGTTGTCTGATAAAGAGCTGGGGACCCGTTTCAGAGCCGGCTTCAGGGGCTTCCGGGGTTCGTTCTGTGGAGGGAGGAAGGAGGAGGACTCCTCTGGCACGATCTGGTTGGAGAAGAAAAAAGGAAGACATTAGAAAGGGAGACAACTTCACCTCGGATGCTTCCTGGTTTTGAGAAAGGCCGGGGATAGTGGCGCAGTACTGGAAGAAGGAAGAATTGCCTACTGTTCAAGAATAGACGTTAAAAGTAACAAACTCAGCAGAGATGGCTAAAATATCAGCATACCTCAAGGACCACTCAGATGAGAAATACAAGATGGAATGGAGAAGATGGACTGATTATATTCAACATAAATATGGGACTAAGAAATTTCAATTAGCTTATGTATGAATGAACAAGGAATGTTACAACTTATCTAAAGTTAGCCTTACAAAAGGGGAGTTAAAAGTACAAGCGAAGGTACTAAAGTTTGTTAGTTTATTTTAGTTTATGATTGCTAAATTTTTATACCCTTTGTACCCTTTGGAACGAGCTCCCCGTGGAGATTCGTACCCTCTCCACCGTCCAGGCCTTCCGCATAGCCTTGAAGAACTGGCTCGCCCGTCAGGCCTGGGGTTAAGGATAGTTACCCCTCCCGAATGATGAGTGTATGTTGTCTACTATTTTATTATATGTTGTATCTTAGTGTTTGTATTCCCCCTTCCCAGTTTTATGTGAGCCGCCCTGAGTCCCCTCAGGGAAAAGGGCGGCCTACAAATTCTAATAAAACCTAAAACCTAATACCCTGTATTTGCTCTGGGAGGTTGGGGGGAGGGAAGGGTGGGACGGGAGGTGGAACTGGGGGGTGGGAAGGGAGGGAAGGGGAAAGGTATATAGTTGTAAAACTTATTAAAACTTTTAATTAAAAAAAAGAGAAAGACTGGGGATTGCAGGAAAGATAAGAGAGAGAGGAGCCCCCGGTGGGTTAACAGTCAGAGGGAGAAACTTACCCTGTGTTTCCCTGAAAATAAGACCCTTATATTTTTTTTGCCATCAAAAAAGGCACCAGGTCTACTTTTGCGCGTGCGCAGAAGCATCGCACGCATGGGAGCGGGCCCGAACGGGGTAGTAAAACAATGGGCAATCCACCACTCACCCTAGCTTAATGTTTACCCAAGCACCCTGGAGTGGGCGGGGTCTTAATTAGGGCTTATTTTGAGGGTAGGGTTTTGTTGTAGCCCAGCAGGAGCTGTTGGAACTGCCAACAGACTCCGATAGCGAGGGACCCTATGAGTCGGTTCTGGACGATGTGGAGGACCCTGGGCAAGGTTCAGACTCCGAGCAGGGACCAGAGAGGCTGGTTGGCCACCAGGAGGCGCCTGAGGCATGGAGCAGCGGTGAAAGCCAAAGGGAGTTTGTCTCTTGCGTCAGGCCCTGGAGCAGTGGTGAAGGCGTCAGGCCCCTGGAGCAGTGGGGAGGGGCAAAGGGAGTTGGTCCTGGACGCCAGGCAGAGATGGGCTGATAAGCGCCAGCAGCAATTACGGAGACATAGAAGATAATCGGTGGTTGTGATTAAGCTCCTCCCAAGAGAGTATATAAGAAGAGACTTTGGGAGGAGACCTTTTGCAGGACACAACCATTATACTAAAGCTGGAGAAGCTCTTGTGTGTATTTCTTATCTGTGGAAATCTGGGTTGCTGCCAAAGTCATGTCTGTGAATAATTACTGTGAATAAAGTGGCTAATAGTAACCTTGGGTCGGGTGGCTCACTGTACGGAGGGAGGGGTCAGAACAGGCTTATATTGGCCGCACGTGTAAAACCCAAGCTAGGATTTACTGTCGGGGTAGGTCGTATTTTGGGGGAAAACACACTAGGAAGCATCTGCCCTAATTGCTCAGCTGCTTAAAAATGGAGACAGGGGATTTGTGCCTTCAGATTTGCAAGATTCTCTTAACTTAGCTTTGCAAGACAATTAGTCCACAGCTTCTAACTAGTTGCTTAGTAACCGTTCAGAGTTATGACAGATCTCCCTGGGGGGGGGGGGTGTACTTACAATCCAGATTCAAAGTTCTAATATGGCCGCCCCTCTCCCTGAGGTCACATGACTGTACATCATATGCTCTTGGCAACCGGGCCCTATTTAAAACCATTTGCAGTGAGTTTCCCACATTGCGTTTGACCTATTTATTGGATTAATTTTTATTTTATTTTAGTTTATTTATACAGCCGCGTACTTGCTCTCAGCAACTATAAGCGGTTTACAGATGGTTTTGCTGAAAACTTGCATTAGCTTCCCGCCTCTAGCAAACCATTAGCTCACTTAATGAGTGCCATGTTTGTTTAATGACCGCTGCAAAGAAAGGTCATAAAATTGGGTCAATCACATGGGTGATCTGATTTACAACTGTCCTTGATTATGACGGTAATGGGGCAGGCTTCGTGACGGTCATAACTTGACGACTGCCTTAGAAAGTAGAATTCATTCATCCGGTTGTATTTCCTGTTGGGGTTACCCAGGTGCCCTGACAATTGCTTTGCACCCCGAGTGTAGGCGACTGCGTGTTTCTCTTTTTCCAATGGTTTTGTAGGAGACAACCAGGCTGAGCCCGAGGGAGGGGTCAAACACGTCATCAGCCATGAATCCCTGCGTGCCCACAAGAGATCGAAATCCAGCCCACAAGGAAAGCCTTCATTTCCCTTGACCGTTAGTAGCTCAGATTTTTGTAGAGAGCTAAACTTTCAGAAAAAAAAAATCCTTCAAGCTGACTGAATCTCCCGATTTCCCTGACCTTTGACTGGTTTTGAGTTCTTTACAAAATGAAAGGCGTTGGCAAAAGTCACCATGGGCGTAAAGAGTCACCTGAAAGCGCACTCCTGTCTCTGGCGCATGGTGCGGCTCCTTGTTTTCCTGGCTCTTCTCAGGGACCCGGTGCTCCAGCTGCGTTTTCTCCTGGATAAACTGCCGGCGGCGAATGTAGCTCAGCTGGTCGTGGAGGAGGGCACCAATCTGCGTGCGGTCAATGGATCCGAGCAGGATCATGGATTCTGCAGAGGGAAGCGAACGGAATCCATTTTCTGGACTGAGGACCAATGGCGAAACAATGCGCCGCTGTGTTTAACTGAGTCAGATAAAGATAAGGAGGCACATTTGCCTGCAGAGTAAACTTGCTCGGCATTACGCTTGACTTCCAGCTTATCATGCTGGGCAAATTCGACCATTTCTGAATCCAGAGAGTGGGATAATTTGAAAATGGGATAATTCTCTATGTTTTTAAAATAACCCTGAAGGGGCTGGACTAGAAGGCCTCCAGGGTTCCTTCCAGCTTGTTCTGTTCTATTCCATTCCATTATTCTATTCTGTTCCGTTCTGTTCCATTCCATTATTCTATTCTATTCTATTCCATTCCATTCCATTCCATTCCATTCCATTCCATTCCATTCCATTCCATTCCATTCCATTCCATTCCATTCCACTCCACTCCACTCCACTCCACTCCACTCCACTCCACTCCACTCTAATTCTACTCCACTCTAGTCAAATACAACCAGTAGAGTTTAGAGTTTAGAGTTTTATTTCATTTGTATGCCGCCCTTTTCCTTAAGGGGACTCAGGGCGGCTCACAACTCAAAGAAGGAAAGGGGGGATACAGACAGTTTAACAACAACACAAAACAATACATAGTTAAAAAGCGCAACAATCATACCATTCGAGATAGGGGCAGCGAGTCTTTAGCCCCAGGCCTGTCGGAACAGCCAGGTTTTAAGGGCTATGCGGAAGGTCTGGAGGGTGGTGAGGGTACGAATCTCCACGGGGAGTTCGTTCCAGAGGGTCGGAGCAGCCACAGAGAAGGCTCTCCTCCGGGTGGTTGCCAGTCGACACTGGCCGGCGGATGGAATTTGGAGGAGGCCTAATCTGTGGGATCTAATCGGTCTGGTGGAGGTGATTGGCAGCAGGCGGTCTCTCAAGTACCCAGGTCCAATACCATGAAGGGCTTTATAAGTGACGACTAGCGCCTTGAAGCGTATCCGGAGACCAATAGACAGCCAGTGCAGCTCGCGGAGGATAGGTGTTACGTGGGTGAACCGAGGTGCACCCACAATCGCTCGCGCGGCTGCATTCTGGACAAGCTGAAGTCGCCGAATACTCTTCAAGGGCTGCCCCATGTAGAGCACGTTGCAGTAGTCCAGTAACTCAGTGGCTACCTTGATCCACTGGATAAAGTCCCAGTTCTCTTATATCTATGGTGAGCTATTTCTCCCAGCAACCTCTGGTGCAATGCAAATTCAATGCAAATGCAGCCCGTTGACTCGTCCTGCTTAGGGGGTTCAGGGGCACAGCTGCCTTGCAAATGTTGGCATACAGCACTTGCCACCAATGCTACAAATTGCTTCAATGTGCAGCTATTTCCCTAACCCCCTGCGGTGCCTGACATGTTAACTCCGCTTGTTCCTCCGAAAGGCCAAATGCTTGTTACAAGGATTGTGGCAAAGTTGAATGGCGTGCACAATGGCGCTGCAGAAAACTGGCCGGCTTCCTGTCCTTTGGACAGCAAATCTGAAGTCACCGGGCTTAAAACGTCTCCATTATATTCGGAGATAACTGGCCGTACAAATAGGAGCCAATAGCTGCCCTCACTATTTCCTCAAGACTAAAAGTGTCCTTAATTCCTAATTTCCTGACCAATGTCATTGTCTCGGAACATGATCCAATTTCTCAAAATCCTTTTTTTAAAGCAATATGGTGCCAACACACACACTCAAGCTGGGATCTGACCAAAATAAGGTTCTCAAAAACCTGTTGGAGGCATGTGATTTATCTTACTTTCTAAGATATACCTTCGTTTGTGGAATCAAAATAACATGAAGTTTTAGTAGCGCTTTATAAAGCCTTAGTAAGGCCACACCTGGAATACTTGCATCCAGATTTGGTCACCACGTTGCAAAAAAGATGTTGAGACTTTGGAAAAAGGGCAGAGAAGAAGCAACTAAGATGATTAAAAGCCTGGAGGCTAAAAGATACAAAGAACAATTGCAGGATTTGGGGTTGAAGGACTAGGGAAAGAAGGACTAGGGGAGACATGATAGCCGTCTTCCAATATCTCAGGAGCTGCCACAAAGAAGAGGGAGTCAAACTATTCTCCAAGGCACCTGAGGGTAGGACAAGAAGCAATGGGTGGAAACTAATCAAGGAGAGAAGCAACCTGGAATTAAGGAGAAACTTCCTAACAGTGAGGACAATTAACCAGTGGAACAGCTTGCCTCCAGAAGTTATAGGTCCTTCATTTCTTTTAAGAATAGAATAGATTTGGAATAGAAGACCTCCAAGGTTTTTTCCAACTCTGTTATTCTATTCTGTTCTGTTCTGTTCTGTTCTGTTCTGTTCTGCTCTGCTCTGCTCTATTCCATTCCATTCCATTCCATTCTCTGTTCTGTTCCATTCCATTTTCTATTCTATTCTATTCTTTTCTATTCTATTCCATTCCATTCCATTCCATTCCATTCTATTCTACTCTACTCTATTCCATTCCCTATTCTATTCTATTCCATTCCATTCTCTGTTCCGTTCGTTCCATTTTCTATTTTATTCTATTCTATTCTATTCCATTCTCTATTCTATTCTATTCTATTCCATTCCATTCTCTGTTCTATTCTGTTCCATTCCATTCCATTTTCTATTCTATTCTATTCTATTCTATTCTATTCTATTCCATTCTCTATTCTATTCTATTCCATTCCATTCCATTCTCTGTTCTGTTCCGTTCCATTCCATTCCATTCCCCTATTCTATTCTATTCTATTCTATTCTATTCCATTCCATTCCATTCTCTGTTCTGTTTCATTCCATTCCATTCTCTATTCTATTCCATTCCATTCTCTATTCTATTCCATTCCCTATTCTATTCTATTCTATTCTATTCTCTATTTATTCCATTCCATTCCACTCCACTCCACTCCATTCCTTTGAAATGATAAATCATGGTCCTTTCTCTCCACTTGAAGAATGCCCATGAAGCCTTTTGAATGTTTCATCAAAGATTGTTACCAGCTTGTATTTGTTGCAAATACAAACATCTCAGGATGTTTTCAGGCAGGAAAACACACTTGCCACAAGTGCTGCAGATCACAAGTACAGGCTTTGGATTGCCCTTCATCTCCACTTTTGCTTCTTAGATACCACCAGCGGAATCAGCATTTATTTCTCTTTGATCTTTTTTTTTTGAGACTTTTGCATTAGCCAAGATCAAAGTGTTCACTCAGGTGGAAAAAGGACTCTTCACCAAGATCCCTTTACCTCCCCCACTGGCTTGCTCAGGGAGATCTGGGGATAATATATATTTTTTTAAAAAAAAAAACCTCTAGAAGTTATTAAACAATATCTGGTACACAGAGGGAGGATCAAACCCATCAGATTGAAGCTTTCTAAACTAAGTGGGAAAATAAATTTATGGAGGCAACATATTCCCTACATTTCATAGGCCTGTAGCCCTGGGCACAAAGTCTTGGCCACGCATAAAGACTTACATAGATGGACATTTTTAACCAAGGAGGGAAGGCAGGAAGGAGAGGGAGTGGGGAGAAAGAAGAAAGGGGATGTAATGAAGGAAGGAAGGAAGGGAGGATATAAATCAGAAAGGAAAGGAAGTGAAGGAAGGAAGGAAGGAAGGGAGGAGGGAAGGAGGGAGGGGAGGGGGGAAAGAAAGAAGGAAATATAATGAAGGAAGTGAGGACATAAATGCGGAAGGAAGGGAAGGAAGGAAGGAAGGAAGGAAGGAGGGAGGGGGGAAAGAAGGAAGAAAATATAATAAAGGAAGGGAGGCAGGATATAAATGAGGAAGGAAGGGAGTGAAGGAAGGAAGGAAGGAGGGAGGGAGGGAGGGAGGGAAGAGGGGAAAGAAGGAAGGAAATATGAAGAAGGAAGGGAGGGAGGATATAAATGTGGAAGGAAGGGAGTGAAGGAAGGATGAAAGTAAGGAAGGAGGGAGGGGGAAAGAAAGAAGGAAAAATAAAGGAAGGGAGGGATGATAAATGAGGAAGGGAGGGAGTGTGAAGGAAGGAAGGAAGGAGGGAGGAAAGAAGGAAGGAGCTATAATGAGGAAGGAAGGGAGGGAGGAAAGAAGGAAGGAGCTATAATGAGGAAGGAAGGGAGGGAGGAGATAAATGGGGAAGGAAGGAGATAAACAAGGAAGGAAGGAAGGAAGGAAGGAAGGAAGGAAGGAAGGAAGGAAGGAAGGAAGGAAAGATCTCTATCTGAGGTGAGACAAACTATGGGTGATTTGAGACATTATAGCAGTATTTCTCATCCTCACCACTTTTAAGATATGAGGACTTCAACTCCCAGAATTCCCCAGCCGGGATTACTGCATACTAGAATTCAGCAATCTCCATTTCCCTATTTCACAACTGCAGAACTGATCTAGCAACCCTTCCAGATGCTGGAACACACTGGATGTTTTTTCTTTTTTTACTGTTCCATAAACAAAAGAGTTTTCTCTGCAGGATTCAAACCCTGGAGATCTCCACTTTTCTTACTGTCTTTGCTTTTAAATGTTGTTTTAAAAAAAACCCACTTTGTAGCTGCACTGGGAGAAGCTAAGGAACGATTCCTGTCCCTCTCCGCTCTTCCTGTGAGATGCAGACTAAGCAAAACATGGCAAAACTACTAATTTGGATGACTAATACAGCACAGGAGTGCAATTGTTAGTTTTGTTGTTGTTGTTTTTGCAAGAGAGGAACAGAGGCGGTTGGAAACCGGGCTGAAAGAAAAACTCTGTTATGCCAGCGCAGGAAGCAAAACACGATGGGAAGAACAGGGGAAGCGAATAAGAACATTCAAATTAAAGTTTAAAACCTGGCATTCACTTAAGCCAGCATTCTGAGTCCCATAGTGGCCTATCTGTTGCATCTCAACAGGAAATACCATATTTTTGGAGTGTAAGACGCACCTTTCCCCCCAAAAAAGAAGGTGAAAATTTGGGTGCGTCTTATACACCGAATGTAGCCCCGCCCACCTGCCGGCCCCCACCCTTTGCCCCCTGCCTCCCAGCAATTTACCTCCTTGCAGCAAACGGGAAAATGGGGCTTGCGGAGGCTGCAAAAGGCTATAATAATCCCTGCAGCCTGAAACAGCTGATAATCGGGAGGCCCCTGCGGAAATTGAAAGTGAAACTTGCTGTTTGCTCCAGGAGGCAAATTGCTGGGAGGCAGAGGCAGATTTTTTTTCCCTTGTGAAGGAGGAGGAGAAGGAGGAGGAGGAGAAGGAGGAGGAGAAGAAAGAGGAGAAGGAGGAGGAGAAGAAAGAGGGAAGGAGGAGGAGGAGAAGAAGGAGGAGCAGGAGGAGGAGGAGAAGAAGAAGAAAGATGAGAAGGAGGAGGAGGAGGGGAGGAGAAGAAGGAGAAGCTGGAGGAGAGGAGGAGAAGAAGGAGAAGCTGGAGTGGAGGAGAAGGAGGAGGAGAAGGAGGAGCAGACGGAGGAGAAGAAAGAGGAGGAGGAGGAGAAGAAAGAGAAGGAGGAGAAGGAGGAGAAGAAGAAGAAGAAGGAAGAGAAGAAAGAGGAGAAGGAGGAGGAGGAGAAGGAGGAGAAGGAGGAGGAGGAGAAGGAGGAGGAGAAGAAAGAGAAGGAGGAGAAGGAGGAGAAGAAGAAGAAGAAGGAAGAGAAGAAAGAGGAGAAGGAGGAGGAGGAGAAGGAGGAGGAGGAGAAGGAGGAGAAGGAGGAGGAGAAGAAAGAGAAGGAGAAGAAGGAGGAGGAGAAAAAGAAAAGGAAAAGAAGGAGGAGGAGAAGGAGGAGGAGAAGCTGGAGGGGAGGAGGAGGAGGAGAAGCTGGAGGGGAGGAGGAGAACTTGTTTCACTTCTCATCCAAGATGAAGCTTCTTGGATGAGAAGCAAAATGTTTTCTTCCTCAAGTTGCCCTTCCTTTTTAAAAAAGCACCTTTGAGATAACGATGACCTGGATGACTGAGAATCTTCATGGACATTTATTCAAGTTTAGCCTGTTGATGCAGACGTGAAGACCTTTAGCTGACTTGGTTCAGTTGGTTGTGTGAATGCAACTGAGGAAGTTGTCCCAGTTGGGAGTATCAAACCTTTCTTAAGGATGCTCCAGAAATAATACAAAGGGGAAGTCAGATGCGTCATAGTCTACTAGACTCCCTTCGTTGCCATGATGTCTTTCTGGCTATATAATATTAAAAAAAAAAACCACAAATCGAGCTTGATCTAAGAAGAATTTCAAAAATACCATGTTGGCAATTATGATTTGAACGGATCATTTCCCCTCTCTAATTTCGCATCCAATTCAGCGACAACGTGCTGAATCTTTTGATGTTGTTATAATTTGGGCTCGGTGATGTCAGTAGCTGATCGCTTGACTCACCAATCGATAAAGCATTTAGGAAAATAGAAATTGCACGAGCTCCTTTGGAAGAGGCATTGGACAAACTAAGAAAATCTATATTTGTCCCCATGGAAAATGCACATGGCCGTAACACGTGCGCCGATGTTTAGGCGCTGATGCTTCCGTTTAAGCATCTGCACGCTCAGAAGATGCACATCAGGCCTGGAAGCCATCTTTTGCCTTGGGCCTTACCAATGTTCTGACGGAGGCTTCCCGAGAGCATGAAGCAAGCTCCTTATTCTGACAAAAAAAACCTTTTATAAATTTACTGTGAATTCTGCTCATTCACCTCCAGCCAAGTCTTTCAAGGGAGGATTTACAGTCACAGACCTTATCTGGCTTGGAGAGCTGCCAGGCCAAGATCTGCAAAACTTGGCAAGGAGCCTCAGAGAGTCACGAACCAATTAAGCAAACTAATTGTCTCCTGCAAACTCCACTCCCCTTTTGCTCCTCTTTTATCTTCTCTGGGAGGGGCCATTCGTTGTCCACCTGTGGCCTTACTCCAGTGGTGGGATCGAGCCAGTTCGCACCACTTTGGGAGAACCGGTTGGTAACTTTCGGAGTAGTTTAGCAAACTGGTTGTTGGAAGAAATCATGAGGGCAGAGAACCGGTTGTTAAATGATTTGAATCCCACCACTGCCTTACTCCCAAGTCGACCCCCTGCTCTTTAGCTGTTCCCTTCGTCTGGCAACTCTGCGCATGCGTACATCGGGAACAGGCTCCAGCTGTTCTTCTGCCTCACTGATCTCTGACTCCGAAGGCATACGGCCTTGGCCCCCTCTCTGCCTCTGATGCAGAGCCCTCATCAGAGCCTTCCCCTGACTCCAGGACTGGCCCAGGTTCCTCCCCAACCTCCACACTGTCCGAACCTTCTGCGGGATGCGGGTAGCATGTGAAACCTCCCACTCCCTAGTCCGGGGAAAAAATCTCTCTCCACGGGACCAGTCCCTGGTGCCTGAAAAATTGGGGGCTGCTGCTGTCAAGAATTATGGAGCAGTATATAAATCTAAGTGCTATTGCTATTGCTGGTTGTAAAAAGTAGATTGGGGGTATTTAGTTCTTGCTTGCAAAAGCAAGTTATACCACTCCTGAGCTCCTCCCACCTTCCCCGCCTGCCTGCCCATCCTTTTCTCTTACCGGCTGATTCCACCAGAGCTAGGCTCTTCATCTTGGTGCTGTGTAACACATCCTGAAGATCGCGGTACCTACAGTTCAGTGTGATATAACGCACGTCACGCACCATGATGTCCTCCACGCGGACGTTGTACTTCCTGGAAATGCAAACAAGCAGGCTGGATTTACACAACGAACATTGATTTAACCTACTCTCTGGATATGCCGCATGCATTAAAGTACAGGTAGTCTTCGACTTATGACCATAATGGCGTTTCTGTTGCTAAGTGAGACGGTTGTTAAGGGAGTTTTGCCCCCCTTTCTTGTCACTGCTCTTGTTCAATTAGTAACATGGTTGTTAGGTGAATCTGGCTTCCACAGTGACATTTTGGTTACAAGGTCGGATACAGCAACGGTCGTAAATGTGAGTTGTCAAGCATCTGAATTTTGATCACGTGACCATGGGGATGCTGTAATGGGTGTAAGTGTGGAAAATGGTCGTACATCCCTTTGGACAGTCACTAAATGAATGGTTGTAAGTCGAGCACTACCTCTACAGTGAACAAAATCAGTAGGTTTTGAATTAGAATTTTTCAATACAATTGAAGTATACAATTAAAAAAAGAATATTAAAAAAAAAGAAAATAGAAATGAAAGGAAACATAGACTTAAGACTTCTACACTTCTTTCTGATAATTGCCATTGTTCTTACACCTTCCTGTTTGACCCAAATTCCTCAAATCCATAATCATCAATGCAGAGAATTATGATTATGATTCTTTCTGTCTTTCAACAAAAAGCCCAGGTAAGACTTCCAATGTTTTGTTTTTTAAAAAACAGTCTTATTGCCTTTTCTCTGGCCAATGAAAGGAAATTGGTTGGATCAATACAATGCAATAGAAGAGTCGGAAGAGACCTTGGAGGTCTTCTAGTCCAACCTCCTGCCTAGGCAGGAAACCCTCTACCGTTTCAGACAAATGGCTATCCAACATCTTCTTAAAGACTTCCAGTGTTGGGGCATTCACAACTTCTGGAGGCAAGATATTCCACTGATTAATTGTTCTCACTGTCAGGAAATTCCTCCTCAGTTCTAAATTGCTTCTCTCCTTGATTAGTTTCCACCCATTGCTTCTTGTTCTACCCTCAGGTGCCTTGGAGAATAGCTTGACTCCCTCTTCTTTGTGGCAACCCCTGAGATATTGGAAGACTGCTATCATGTCTCCCCTAGTCCTTCGTTCTATTAATCTAGACCAGTGTTTTTCAACCACTGTGCCGTGGCACACTAGTGTGCCGTGACATAGTGTAAGGTGTGCCGTGGGAGAATTACTTTATATATAGTCAATATAGGCACAGAGTTAAAAAATTTTAACATTTTCTAATGGTGGTGTGCCTCGTGATTTTTTTCATGAAAAAAGTGTGCCTTTGCACAAAAAAGGTTGAAAAACACTGATCTAGACATACCCAGTTCCTGCAACCGTTCTTCATATGTTTTAGCCTCCGGTCCCTTAATCCTCTTTGTTGCTCTTCTCTGCACTCTTTCCAGTCTCTCCACATCTTTTCTACATTGTGGTGACCAAAACTGAATGCGGTATTCCAAGTGTGGCCTTACCAAGGCATTATAAAGTGGTATTAACACTTCACGTGATCTTGATTCTATCCCTCTGTTTATGCAGTCTAGAACTGTGTTGGCTTTTTTGGCAGCTGCTGCACACGGCTGGCTCATATTTCAATGGTTGTCCACTAGGACTCCAAGATCCCTTTCACAGTTACTACTATTCAGCAAGGAACTACCTATACTGTACCTGTGAATTTTGTTTTTCTTGCCTAAATGTAGAACTTTACTCTTTTCACCATTAAATGTCATTTTCTTAGATAGGGCCCAATGTTCAAGTTTGTCAAGATCCTTCTGTATCTTGAGCCTGCCTTCTGGAGTGTTGGCTATTCCTGCCAGCTTGGTGTCATCTGCAAATTTGATGAGTCCCCCATTTATTCCCTCATCCAAATCATTGATGAAGATGTTGAAGAGTACTGGGCCTAAAACAGAGCCTTGGGGGACTCCCAAGGGTACTCCTGACCTTGGGGATCAGGGGTGGGCTTCAAAAATTTGAGCAAGGAGTTGTCTGCCCAGTTGCTGGGTGGGCATGGCCATGGTGGGTGTGGCCTAGTCAGTCTCCTGCATCATGGCAGGGGGCGGCATTTTTGCCCTCTCTGGACTCTGGAGGTTTTTGTCGAGCCTCCGGGAGGGCGAAAACTGCCTCCCCAGGCTTCGGAAGACAGAAATGGACCCATTTCCAACCTTCCCAAACTTCCAGTAGGCCCGTTCCCACCCCCCCACCCCCTCAGAGCCTCCGTGCAGGTCCTGCACTTACCTGTATCCAAAACGGGCTGGGTGGGGACTCCTGAGAGGGTGGGATAGGGTGGGTGGGGCCAGCCAGGAGTGGGATCTTTTTTTTTTTTTTTTTTTTAAATATTATATACATTCACAATTATATGATCTCATAACTGTTATTAATAATATGTATTTGTAACAATTTTTCTCCCCTACAGTTGACAATATAATTGAAGTTGCTTTCTTACCATCCCATAAACCCATCTTATTTTACAACAATCCTACTTCTTCTTCCTTCCTTCCCTCCTTTCTTCTCTCCTTCTCTCCTTCCTTCCCTTCTTCCTTCCCTCCCTCCTTCCCCCTTCCCTCCCTCCTTTCTTCTCTCCTTCCTTTCCTCCTCCCTTCCCCCTTCCTTCTCTCCTTCATTCCCTCCTTCCTTCCCTTTCTTCTCTCCTTCTCTCCTTCCTTCCCTCCTTCCTTCCCTCCTTTCTTCTCTCCTTCCTTCCCTCCCTCCTTCCTTCCCTCCTCTTCCTCCTCCCTTTCCTTCCTTTCTTCTCTCCTTCTCTCCTTCCTTCCCTCCTTCCTTCCCCCCTTTCCTCTCTTTCTTCTCTCCTTCCTTCCTTCCTCCTCTCCTTCCCCTTCCTCTCCTCTACCCTTCCCTTCTTCTTCCCTTTCCTCCCCTCTCTCCTACTCTTACATTCCCTCCAATTCTTCCTCTGCTTTTCCCTCACCAGGAGTGGGATTTGGGGGTTCTCTGAACTGCACAGAATCTTCGCTAGAGGTTCTCCCGAACTCCCAGCAGCCCACCCCCCCAGGTTGGATTCAGACAACACATTAACACTTGGGAAAATTAACTTCGATTAATGCTAACCCAGGTCGGCCTGTTATGTGAATGCGTTTGCTAGATCTTCGTCCAATATGCCAGAGAGGGTGACATTACAGGCGTGGCATTGCTCTTTAAAACAGAGGTGGATAATTCAACCCACCCGGCCCCTTCGCAGATGTTCAAAATGTGTTGTGATAAGTGTAGCCAAAATGTTCCAACACTTGAAAGGGGCAGGTTTCAAAGGGTGAAATAGGTTGCTTCAGGCATTCATTTCTTCTGATTAAAATTACAGTGGTATCTCGGTACTCATCCTTAATTGGTTCCGGGAGGCGTGACGAGTACCAAAAACGATGAGTAACCAACAAAATCTCCCCACAAGGAATAATAAAGTGAGTCTCAAGGCAGCCGAGGGCCGAATAAATGATGAGTACCGGGACAAAATTTTCATTAAAAAAAATATGCCTTGAGTCCCACATTCGACGCGTTTCAGAACGGTTCGGTATCGAGGTGCCCCTATATCTTCCAGGCTTCCTGCCTGTATTTTGGGGGGACAGAAGGGGGCCTTAAGTGGCTGTACACTCACGTTCACCTTTAATTTAGCCCTCGGAAAAATCCTCTCGTTGGTCTCACCCGGCTGCACTTCGCAAAGGGAAAAATGCAAAACAATAAACAAATAAGTGTAATTCTCAACTTCAAGGGCGTTGTGCACTTTGGTCCCAGGGAAACCTGCAGGGTTGTAAGGTCGAGATCCGTGATGCCGAAGCTATGGCATGCGTGGCACACGGAGCCATTCCTGAGGGCACGTGAGGAGTTGTTCCTGTCAGCTCCAGCACACCAGCTGATTTTCGGCCTTGATTTTTGGCCGTTTTTCACCCTCCGGAGGACCCAAAACAGCCCAACGCTCAAACTGGAAGTTTGGGAACGGACTTCCAGCTTGCGCATTGCGCTGTTTTTCGACCGCCTAGAAAGCCTCCGGAGCCTGGGGAGGGCAAAAAAACCGGACCTATCAGGCCCACCGGAAGTCGGAAAGGGCCGTTTCCAGCCTCCAAAAGGCCCTGGGGGGGGGGGAGGCCTGTTTTCGCCCTCCCCAGGCTCCAAGAAAGCCATGTGCATATGCGCAGGGCAGCGGGGTGGTGGCCATGCACGCATGCGCAGAGGCATGCCGCAGTGTGTGTGTGTGTGTGTGTGTGTGAAATTATGGGGATGGGCATGCGACCACCTGTGATAGCGCCCATGCCTTTGGCGCCCGAGGCGAAAAAGTTTCGCCATCACTGGTCTAGATAATAACGGAAAGGGAATTGCGCCCCTGCGAACTACCACTTGCATGATGCTTTGGCAGAAGCACTCGAGCAGGGTGTCAAACTCAATTTCATTAAGGGCCACATCAGGGTTGCGTTTGACCTCGGGGGGGGAGGGCGTGGCCAGGGTGGGTGTGGCCAGCTCGACATCACTTGTGTTGGGGTTACCTCCAGTGGCCTCCTGCACTGTTCTGCCAGTGAAAACGGAGTTCAGTTTTAAGAACCCTCCGGTCTTGACTTTGCTATCTCTGCCCTGAAGGCTAAGCTGGTAGAAAACCAATATGAGTGGCCAGCAGGGGTGGGTTCCTGCCAGTTCTAACCTCTTCTATAGAAGAGGTTCCACAAATCTACAGTGCCATTACCTGCCTGTCCGCCCATCATCAAGATGAACAGCGAGAGGAGGAATTCTGGGAGTTGAAGTCCACAAGTCTTAAAGCTGTCAAGTTTGAACACCCCTGGGGTTTTTTTCCCTAAAGGGTTAGGGGTGCAAGGGTCTTGTAACTTGACAGCTTTAAGGCTTGCGTGCTTCAAATGCCAGAGTTTCTGAGCCAACATTTTGATTGCTAAGCAAGAGCGTTGTTAAGTGAGTTTCACCACATTTTACAAATTGGCCACGCCCATACAGTCACATGGCTGGCAAGCCATTCCCACCTGGTCACATGGCCGGCAAGCCACTCCTACCAAGTCACATGGCCGGCAAGCCACTCCCCACAAAGCAGGCCACACCTACAGAAGAGGTTCTAAAAAATTTTGAAACCCACCACTGGTGGCCAGGCTAAAAGCTAATGAAGACCTAGATTCCAAAGAAATAAGACAAGAAATCCAGTCTTTTCTATCTGTTGCTTTGTGAAGAGAAGATTGTGCGAATAGGTTTTTAAAAAGAGATTGAAGCAGGGGTGAAATTCAGCAGGTTCTAACAGGCTATGGAGAACCAGTAGCGTAAATTTTGAGTAGTTCGGAGAACCGGCAAACACCACCTTCGGCTGGCCCCAGAGTAGGGTGGGAATGGAGATTTTGCAGTATCCTTCCCCCTGGAGTGATGAGGGAATGGGGGTTTTGCAGAATCCTTCCCCTGCCACACCTACCGAGCCACGCCCACAGAACCAGTAGTAAAACTTTTTAAAATTTCACCGCTGGATTGGACAAACATTCATCTGAAATGGTATAGTGCAGAATCCCCAACTCCCAGTCCGTGGCCTGGTTCTGAGTATGGATTGTGCCCACATCCATGCACACTTACTCCTGATGTCCCCAACCCAGCTCTGGCAGGTAGGGCAGTTTCTTGATCCGGATGATGCTGTCGTAGAGGGAAGGCTGCAAACTCTGGGCCACGGCGTTAGCCAGGATCACCGCAATCATAACCGGCAGGATGTGTGAGATCTGGCCGGTCAGCTCAAAGACGATGACAGCGGTGGAGACCGTGTGGGTGACGGCCCCAGAGAGGGCAGCTGCGCCTGGGGAGGAAGGGGGGGGGGGAAAGCCGTGTTAGAGAAGAGCAGTTTTTTGCATTAGGAGATGGGGAAGGCATCCGATTGGGAAGATGACCCACTGGAAGTTTGGTGGGACCCAACATTTGAGATTCACCCACCCACCCACCCACTCCATCCATATATCCATCCATCCATCCATCCATCCATCCATCCATCCATCCATCCATCCATCCATCCATCCATATATCCATCCATATCTATCTATTATCTCTCTCTCTCTCTCTCTCTCTCTCTCTCTCTCTCTCTCTCTCTCTCTCTATCTATCTATCTATCATCGGTCCATCCATTCAATCTACCCCCATCCATCCATCCATCCATCCATCCATCCATCTATATATCCATCCATCCATCCATCCATCTATCCCTCCATCCATCCATCCATCCATCCATCCATATATCCATCCATCCATATATCCATCCATCCATCCATCCATCCACCCACCCACCCACCCACCCACCCACCCACCCACCCACCCACCCATCTATCTATCTATCTATCTATCTATCTATCTATCTATCTATCTATCTATCTATCTATCTATCATCGGTCCATCCATTCAATCTACCCACAGCCATCCATCCGTCTATCCATCCACCCATCCATATATTCATCCATCCATCCATCCATATATTCATCCATCCATCCATCCATCCATCCATCCATCCATCCATCCATCTATCCCTCCATCCCTCCATCCATATATCCATCCATCCCTCTATATATCCATCCATATATGTATGTATGTATGTATGTATGTATGTATGTATGTATGTATCTATCTATCTATCTATCTATCTATCTATCTATCTATCTATCTATCTATCTATCTATCTATCAATCAATCATCGGTCCATCCATTCAATCTACCCACAGCCATCCATCCATCCATCCATCCATATTTCCATCCATCCATCCATATATCCATCTATCTATCATCTGTCCATCCATTCAATCTACCCACAGCCATCCATCCATCCATCCATATATCCATCCATTCATCCATCTTATATGACCACCCATCTCACTTGCAGGTGAGTGCATGAGCTGTGAACATAGTTAAACACAACAAAATTGTTAAAACTTTTATTAGTGATGCCACCGAGGTGGGGGTCTCCAAGCACTATTTGAATCTCACTCCGCCAATTTGTGACACTGAAGGCACCAACATTGAAACATCTCTCTTTCTTGGTTACTATTTTAACGTTCTTTATTTTCCTCTTGCAGCCCCAGAAATAGGCCCAGCAAACATTTGTGTCAACCAACCCTCCTGAATTATTATTATTATTATTATTTAAAATAGAAGAAAAGTTGCTTCTTACCTACCACTGCGTAACCCCCTGGCACAATTCGGTAGATATTGCTGTCGGTGTGAATGCCATCGGGGAACCAAGCTGCCATGCTCTCACCCATCAGCCTCCCAAAAGCTGCCCCTGTTGCAAAGAGAGGGAAAAACAGAAGGCTGGGAAGGGAGAAGACTGGTCTGACCTAGGCTTCCCCAGCAGCACGAGTCCTTGGCCCAATAATTTTATTTAATTGACAGTGAATTCCTCTCCAGCAAAGTCTTTCCTCTCCCACCGTCTTTCAAGGTAGCTCACAATTACCGACCTTTCTCAGGCTTGGAGAGTAGCCAGGCCCATATCTATCGGACACCGCAATACTTGGCAAGAATGCAGGAATGAACTAATTGTCTCCTGCAAACTCCACTCCCTTTTCGCTCCTCTTTTATTCCCTCTGGGAGGGGCCATTCATTGTCCACCTGTGGCATTACTCCCAAGTCGACCCTTGTTCCTTAGCTATTCCCTTCATCTGGCAACTCTGCACATGTGCATATCAGGAACAGGCTCCAGCTGTTTTTCTGCCCCACTGAGGTCTGACTCCGAAGGCAGCTGATAATTGTCAGACAGTCCTCGCCCCCTCTCTGCCTCTGACACAGAGCCCTCATCAGAGCCTTTCCCAGACTCCAGGACTGGCCCATCTTCCTCCCCAACCTCCTCACTGTCCCAATCTGCTGCCAGCTCCACCAGGTGCTGGCAGGCCACAGCAAAGACGGACAGATGACGGACTTACTCTGCTCTTGGGAAGAATGAGAAACCAATTTTCGGGGTCTGGGAGGGAGGTCAAAGGAAACCCACTATCTATCTTCCCACAAGACAAGCCCCCCCCTCCAAATAAACCACTTTCAATAACATAATAACAGTCTATCCTTTCCTATTCTACTCCATTCCATTCCATTCCACTCATTTTCTCTATTCTATTCTATTCTATTCTATTCTATTCTATTCTATTCTATTCCATTCCACTTCTTCACTCCATTCCATTCTCTATTTATTCTATTGTATTCCATTGTGTTCCATTCCCTTCCATTCCATCCCATTCTATTCCACTCATTTTCTCTATCCTATCCTATCCCATTCCACTCATTTTCTCTATTCTATTCTATTCTATTCTATTCTATTCTAATCTAATTCTATCCCATTCTATTCCATTGCTTTCCATTCCACTCATTTTCTCTATTCTACTCTATTCTACTCTACTATTCCATTCCATTCCACTCCTCCACTCCATTCTCTATTTATTCCATTCCATTCTATTCCATTCTATTCCCTCCCATTCCATTCCGTTCATTTTCTCTATTCTATTCTATTCTATTCTATTCTATTCTATTCTATTCTATTCTATTCTATTCTATATTCTATACTATTCCATTCCATTCTATTCCATTCCCCTATCCTATCCTATCCTATCCTATCCTATCCTATCCTATCCTATCCTATTCCATTTCACTCATTTTTCCTGTTCTACTCTACTCTGCTCTGCTCTGCTCTGTTCTCCCCAGACTAGGATTATCTATATTTGCCTGGAAAAGGAAGGGTTCAAATACAGGCCAATATCAAGAAAAGCAGTAGCTCCAAATTGGGCATGAAAGAAAGAGGGAGGACAGGCGCAGGGGCTGAACTTACCAATGACAAAGACGGGCATGAATGCCCCGCAAGGCACAGGGATGGTGGTCGCCAAAGCCGACATCCAGAACTGAAGGGAGACAGAAAGACAAGTGTTGATTAGCAGAAGGTGGTCTTCCTTGGTTTGCGGTCTTTCAGGATGTTTAGCTTACAATCCCCATTGCCTCCAGCCAGCAGGCCTGTTGGTTGCCCTGGCAGTTGTCGACTTACGACCATTCATTCAGCGACTGTTTGAAGTTACGACAAGCACTGGGAAAAAAGTGACCTCCAACTGGTCTTCGCACGTAACGAATTGACCATTGCAGTTACAATACAATAGCAGAGTTGGAAGGGACCTTGGAGGTCTTCTAGTCCAACCCCCTGCCTAGGAAGGAAACCCTATACCGTTTCAGGCAAATGGTTATCCAACATCTTCTTAAAGACTTCCAGTGTTGGGGCATTCACAACTTCTGTTCCACTGATTGATTGTTCTCACTGTCAGGAAATTCCTCCTCAGTTCTAAATTGCTTCTCTCCTTGATTAGTTTCCACCCATTGCTTCTTGTTCTACCCTCAGGTGCCTTGGAGAATAGCTTGACTCCCTCTTCTTTGTGGCAACCCCTGAGATATTGGAAGACTGCTATCATGTCTCCCCTAGTCCTTCTCTTCATTAAACTAGACATACCCAGTTCCTGCAACCGTTCTTCATATGTTTTAGTCTCCAGTCCCCTAATCCTCTTTGTTGCTCTTCTCTGCACTCTTTCTAGAGTCTCCACATCTTTTCTACATCGTGGTGACCAAAACTGGATGCCGTATTCCAAGTGTGGCCTTACCAAGCATTATAAAGTAGTATTAACACTTCAGGTGATCTTGATTCTTTCCCTCTGTTGATGCAGCCTAGAACTGTGTTGGCTTTTTTGGCAGCTGCTGCACACGGCTGGCTCCTATTTAAATGGTTGTCCATTAGGACTCCAAGATCCCTCTCCCAGTTACTACTGTTGAGCAAGGTACCACCTATACTGTACCTGTGCATTTCGTTTTTCTTGCCTAAATGTAGAACTTTAACTCTTTTCACCATTGAATTTCATTTTCTTAGATAGTGAAACTGATAAGTGCATGCGTGCACAAACGCATGCATGTGCCGACATGCACATGCACTGACATGCGTGTGTGCATGCACAAAAATGCACAAACGTGTGCATGGGTAGAGATTCGTGCAGGCACAGCATATAGCAGTAGCAATAGCAATAGCAGTTAGACTTATATACCGCTTCATAGGGCTTTCAGCCCTCTCTAAGCTGTTTACAGAGTCAGCATATTGCCCCCAACAACAATCTGGGTCCTCATTTTACCCACCTCGGAAGGATGGAAGGCTGAGTCAACCCTGAGCCGGTGAGATTTGAACAGCCGAACTGCAGTCAGCTGAAGTAGCCTGCAGTGCTGCATTTAACCACTGCGCCACCTCGGCTCTTATCCCAACACTGGTAGTGCGGCAAGAAAGTAACATCTTTTGTGAGCTTTTGTTTGCAGGGACACAAAAGCTCACGAAAGAAACGCCGCGGAGATCTGGTGTGCGACGGCCAGCAGAGAGGACTAAACAGAGTTTGCCATCACGGTTATAGTCTATTGCGACTGAGATAAACTGGAAAATCCATCCAAATTTGATAAAGATGTCCGTCTCTGCCTTCTCATTATTTTAACTTTGTCATCGTTTGTCTTAATGTGGCAATTGAAGCGGCCTTGTTAATCCACCTCTCGTGATCTAGGATTAACTGACTTTATTCCTTTGTTCTATTTGTCTTCCAACGATCCAATCTGACTGAGGTATTAATTTTAATTTATCCGTCTCCTTCCTTCCTTCCCTCCCTCCAGATGCTTCCCTGCCTTCTGCAATCATTTTATGCCACTTCAATCCTTACAAAAAAAAATTTCCATTTCCCCCCCACACACACTGATATGCTACTCATAAAAATTCTTTTTCGGTCACACACCCCCTACAGCCCCAAAGTAGATCTATAAAGTTAGTCGGATGTTAAAAAAGGCAACACAAACTCCCCTTCCCTTTGAAGATTAATTTCCAACTGCAGGCAGTCCTTATCTTACGACCACAGGGTCATAAAAGGGGGCAAAACACACGTGGTCTCGCATAGCCACAGGCATTTTGGTCAAAAATGCCTGTGGCTACCCGAGACCAACTGCGTTTCGCCCCATTTTACGACTTTTTGGCCACAGTTGTTAAGTGAATCGCTGCAGTTGATAAGTTAGCAATACCGTTGTTAAGTGAATCTGGCTTACCCATTGACTTTGCATGTCAGAAGGTCGCAAACAGCCTGAAAATGGCCCGAAAAACAGCCTGAAAATGGCCCTGAAAACAACCTGAAAACAGCCCGAAAAACAGCCTTGAAAATGGCCCTGAAAACAGCCTGAAAACAGCCCGAAAAACATCCTTGAAAATGGCCCTGAAAACAACCTGAAAACAACCCGAAAAACAGCCTGAAAATGGCCCGAAAAACATCCTTGAAAATGGCCCTGAAAACAAGCTGAAAATAACCCGAAAAACAGCCTTGAAAACGGCCCTGAAAACAACCTGAAAACAGCCTGAAAAACAGCCTTCAAAATGGCCCTGAAAACAACCTGAAAACAGCCCCAAAAACAGCCTTGAAAATGGCCCTGAAAACAGCCTGAAAACAGCCCTGAAAATGGCTTGAAAATGGCCTGAAACACAGCCTGGAAAATGGTCCTGAAATCAGCCAGAAACCAACCTGAAAATGGCCCAGAAAATGGCCCCAAAACAGCCTGAAAAGGGCCTAGAAAATGTCCTGGAAACGGCCCTAAAATGGCCTAGAAAACAGCTGGGAAAGGGCCCGGAAAATGGTCTGAAAACACCCACCAAATGTCTCGAAAAACAGCTGGAAAATGGCCTGAAAATGGCCCAGAAAACAGCTTGAAAAATGACCAAAAATAAAAAGGCATGTGCGCACCAATCAGCTGGTCTTTGGGTTTTCGGTGCTCCGACACGCAGACACACGCACACATGTGCACACTTTCCGGTTTGGGCACTTGGTCCCGAAAAACTTCACCATCATTGATTGAAGTGATTTCAAGCTACGTGAGAAAGAATCGCATATTTGTCCATTCCCTCATGCCGAAAGGGCTTTCCCAGCCCTTAGAAAACTAGCCGATCAGGAAGAAAAGCCGAATCTAATTTCCCCCAAGTCGGAGGGTTGGTCGACTTGCTTCATCTGGTTACTGAATTTTGAGGGCTGCACAATGCGTTAAGAGCATAATCTCATCAAGCAGATCGGGTTTTGCAATCACAAGCTGTCATAAAAGACTAATAAAGGTTCATTGTCAGCCAACGGAGAATGATGATGATGTACCGTTTCCTTTTGTTAAACTTTTTGCTCAAACTTGTTAGGTGAATATTCTCTTTATTGACAAAAACGCTACCATTGCAATCTCCTTCTCGGTACTTCCTACAAGCCTGACATCTTGTCATTTATCAAGAAAACCAGAACTCACAATGGTGTGGTTCAGATGTGGTATTCAGCAGGTTCTGACCTGTTCTGGAGAACCGGTAGCGGAAATTTTAAGTAGTTCGGAGAATCGGTAAGTACCGCCTCTGACTGGCCCCGCCCCCATCTATTCTCTGCCTGCCGAGTCCCAGCTGATCGGGAGGAAATGGGGATTTTGCAGTATCCTTCCCCTGCCACGCCCACAAATCCATGCCCACCAAGCCACGCCCACAGAACCAATAGTAAAAAAAAATGAATCCCACCACTGAATTGCAGCCTTCTTCTCAGTACCTCCTACAAGCTTGACATCTTGTCCTTTATCAAGAAAACCAGAACTCACGACGGTGAGGTTCAGATGTGGTATTCAGCAGGTTCTGACCCGTTCTGGAGAACCGGTAGCGGAAATTTTGAGTAGTTCGGAGAAGCGGTAAATGCCACCTCTGACTGGCCCCGCCCCCATCTATTCTCTGCCTCCCGAGTCCCAGCTGATGGGGAGGAAATGGGGATTTTGCAGTGTCCTTCCCCTGCCATGCCCACAAACCCATGCCCACCAAGCCACGCCCACAGAACCAATAGTAAAAAAAAATTGAATCCCACCACTGAATTGCAGCCTTCTTCTCAGTACCTCCTACAAGCTTGACATCTTGTCCTTTATCAAGAAAACCAGAACTCACAATGGTGTGGTTCAGATCTGGTATTCAGCAGGTTCTGACCCGTTCTGGAGAACCGGTAGCGGAAATTTTAAGTAGTTCGGAGAATCGTTAAGTACCGCCTCTGACTGGCCCCGCCCCCATCTATTCTCTGCCTGCCGAGTCCCAGCTGATTGGGAGGAAATGGGGATTTTGCAGTGTCCTTCCCCTGCCACACCCACCAAGCAACGCCACGCCCACAGAACCGGTAATAAACATTTTTGAATCTCACCACTAGCGTAGATCCTATCCCTTTATTCAACAGAAAGTGTCCCAAAGTGTTTTTTTTTTTCAGAAGGCAACTGGACTTTCTTGTTGTGTTTTTTTCTTTTGAAGATGTTTCACTTCTCGTCCAGCAAGCTTCATCAGCTCTGAGCGGATAGTGAAGCTTCTTGGATGAAAAGTGAAAACGTTCAAATCTGACCCTGCTTAGCTTCCAAAACCGGATGGGACCGGGCACATTCAGGTTTCTCGGCTCCAACCTCTGAAACAGCTTTGGGTAGGGCTACCACTTGGACCATCATCCCCTGCCAACAGGGCCACGACTCTATTCCTTCTTTTACTGCTGCTGCTGCTTTTCTTCCCCTTCATTTTGACACGCCGCCCTTCTGGCCAAGCTGACCCCCAAGCCTCCTGCAGCTGGGGGGCAGGGGAACAGCCAGCCATGCATTTCCTGCACCGGGTTGCAAGTTGCTAGCAAAGTAGATCCTTGGTCACGGAGCAGCAGGATAGAGCCGCCTACGATTTGACCTAAGCATAGTACATAAAATCGTCTGCTACAACGTCCTATGTGTCAATGACTACTTCAGCCAATAATACACGGGAAAACAATCGATACAAACTCAAGATAAATTGCTCCAAACTTGATTGCAGAAAATACAACTTCAGCAAGAGTGGTCAACGCCTGGAATGCTCTACCTGAATCCGTTGTTACATTCTCAAACCTCCACAGCTTCAACCTTAAACTGTCTACCGTGGACCTCACCCCATTCCTAAGAGGTCCATAAAGGGGGTTTGCATAAGTGCACCAGTGTGTCTACCATCCCTGTCCTACTGTCCCCATTTATTCGTACCAATTTCCTGTGTTCTTATTTATGTTTATTTTTATTCCTGTTATCTTGGACAAGAGTGACAAAGTAATAAATAAAAGAAAGAGGGGGAGGCCATAGGAGAGATGGGGGTGCCAAAAGGGGAGGGGGAATGAAAAAGAAGGGGTTCCAAAAAATAAATAAAAAGCCTACAGCACCCGGTATTCCCAGGCGGTCTCCCATCCAAGTACTAACCAGGCCTGACCCTGCTTAGCTTCCGAGATCAGACGGGATCGGGCGCGTTCAGGGTAGTATGGCCGTAGACAATGCAATGGCTCTTCGCTGCGGCTTTTAAGCTGCCTCTCGGCTCCAACCTATACAACAGTTTTGAGCAGGGCTACTACAGGGACCATCATCCCCTGCCAACAAGCCCATGACTGTATCCTTTCTTTTACTGCTACTGCTGTTTTTCTTCCCCTTCCTTGTGACACGCCGCCCTTCTGGCCAAGCGGAACCCCAAGCCTCGTGCAGCTGGGCTGGGAGAAAAGCAGCCGTGCATTCCCTGCACTGGGTTGCAAGTTGCAAGCCAAGTAGAGCTTTGGTTCCCCGGGCGAGGGTCTCGGAGCAGGAGGGAAAGAGAGAGGGAGGGGTCTTGAAGGCCAGGCGAGATGGGGGGGGGGCAAAAAGGGGAGGGAGGGAAAGAAGGGGTGGCAAAAGCCTACAGCACCCGGTATTCCCAGGCGGTCTCCCATCCAAGTACTAACCAGACCTGACCCTGCTTAGCTTCCGAGATCAGACGGGATCGGGCGCGTTCAGGGTAGTATGGCCGTAGACAATTCAACGGCTCTTCGCTGCGGCTCTTAAGCTGCTACTCAATAGTCTGCAAAGCGATCCAAAGGACTACAACACGGACCCATCATCCCCTGCTCCCTAGGCCCTCCCGTTCCTCTTGCTGCAGCTGTTTTTCTGCGCTGCCCTGCAAAGCCATTTGGATCACGCCGTTCATTCTAAACACGCGGATGCAAAAGGCTTGGCCACCCGATCTCCCCCCCCTAGCAGGGCTCGGAGTGGGGAAAACGTAGCGTTGCGTTCCCTGGATGGGCTGCAATTTGCTGGAAAGGTGGAAGACAGGCTGGGAGGGGGAAGGGCTGGGAAGCAAGCAGGCAAAAGGTTTTTTTTTAAAGGTTAAAAAAAAGCGGTCTTAGAATGGGAAACGCAACCAACAGAATAGAATAGGAATTGGAATGGAATGGGAATAGGAGTGGAGTGGAGTAGAGAGTAGGAATAGGAATAGAATAGGAATAGAATAGAATAGAATAGAATAGAATAGAATAGAATAGAATAGAATAATAGGATAGAATAGAATGGGAATAGGAGTGGAGTGGAGTATAGAATAGGAATAGGAATAGGAATAGGAAAGAATAGAATAGAATAGAATAGAATAGGAATTGGAGTGGAATAGAGAGTAGTAATAGAAATAGAATAGGAAAGAATAGAATAGAATAGAATAATAGGATAGAATAGAATGGAATAATAGGATAGAATAGAATGGGAATTGGAGTGGAGTAGATAGTAATAGGAATAGAATAGGAATAGGAAAGAATAGAATAGAATAGAATAATAGGATAGAATAGAATAATAGAATAGAATAGAATGGGAATAGGAGTGGAGTAGAGAGTAGTAATAGAAATAGAATAGGAATAGGAAAGAATAGAATAGAATAGAATAATAGGATAGAATAGAATGGAATAATAGGATAGAATAGAATGGGAATAGGAGTGGAGTAGATAGTAATAGGAATATAATAGGAATAGGAAAGAATAGAATAGCATAGAATAGAATAGAATAGAATAGAATAGAATAGAATAGAATAATAGAATAGAATGGGAATAGGAGTGGAGTGGAGTAGAGAGTAGTAATAGAAATAGAATAGGAATAGGAAAGAATAGAATAGAATAATAGGATAGAATAGAATGGAATAATAGGATAGAATAGAATGGGAATAGGAGTGGAGTAGAGAGTAGTAATAGGAATAGAATAGGAATAGGAATAGGAATAAATAGAATAGAATAATAGGATAGAATAGAATAGAATGGGAATAGGAGTGGAGTTGAGTATAGAATAGGAATAGGAATAGGAAAGAATAGAATAGAATAATAGGATAGAATAGAATAGGAACTTTGAGGAATACTTGGCCTTGGACTCTGATTTAATTTTGGATGTTATTTGGAACCCTGACATTAACAATATCTCAATCATGGAACCATCAACTCAGAAAAACCATCAAACAGTAAACAACCACCTAGTTAAGGATCTAAAAATCAGAAAACAACACTCCCGCCAACACTGAGAGGGAAGCTACTCTATATAAACAAAAAAACAACCCCCTCTCCCTTCTAGCACTGATGACGTTACCTAGTTGGGTAATGAAACGTATGCTAGAAAACAACCAAGCTCGGAGAGCATCAAGAACTCCACAGTACCAACAGATTTTTGGAAATTAGAAGCTCCTATTCCCGGAGGCCATTTGGGGGAGACATCCCAGGGAGAGAGAGAGGGTTATTTGTCCAAAGTCACAGCACATACCTTCATAAGGATGAAAACCACCAAGGTGACAAAGACGTTGGCCCGGGGGTGTTTCCAGGCTTCTGAAACCCCACCGAACTCGAATTCTTCTGCCAAGCCCTGCTTGGCCCACGTGCGGTTATCAAACAAGGTAACCAGGGTTTCTTTCTGGGTGAGCTGAAAGAGGGGGGGAAAAGGAGAAGGGGTTAGGGGCACAATGACTGCAGAAAGCTTTGTGTGGGTTTCTCCTGGGCCCTACAATTACGGCAGCCAGAACCTTGGCTTCCATTCCCAGGAGGTTAAACGGTGGAACGACTTGCCTCCAGAAGCTGTGGTTGCTCCAACCTTGGAGGTTTTTAAGAAAAGACTGATACATATATATGAATTGAATACTTTAGAACTTTTTGTTTTAAAATGGATAAGGATAACAATGAATTTATGTATATTTGATAGAGGATTGTCGAGTGTGGCACGACAAAACCGCGCTCGACTAAGCCGCGCCCGATTAAACCGCGTTGCTGACGTCATCAACAGGGCGACAACAGTGAGCACGGAGAAAGAAGGGCGCTTTAAATAGCGCTTTGAAAGCAAGCCGATTCAACTTAAGGTAAGGGTTAGGTTTAGGGTTAGGTTTAGGGTTAGGTTAAGGGTTAGGGTTAGGTTTAGGGTTAGGTTAAGGGTTAGGTTAAGGGTTAGGGTTAGGTTTAGGGTTAGGTTAAGGGTTAGGTTTAGGGTTAGGTTTAGGATTAGGTTTAGGGGGGTTAGGTTTAGGTTTAGGGGTTAATTTTAGGTTTAGCGTTTACAGTGTACTTCTGTCTCCGTGCTGTTGTCGCCCTGTTGATGACGTCAGCTACGCAGTTTCGTCGAGCGCGGTTTAGTCGAACGCGGTTTTGTGGTGGAACCATTGTCGAGGACTCCCTGCAATTGCAGGAAGCCAGATTGGACGGTCTGACTTTTGGGGATTCAAAACTCACCTGGCCTGCCATGAATTGCCCGAAACCGGGTGGGAAAGTCAGCGTTGCTATGAGGAAAGTGACAAGAGCAGGAAACAGCAAGCGCCTGCGGAGACCACAAGAAAACAACACAAGGTTACATGAACCCACATCACAACTTTGCTTCCTGCTTCTTCCCCCACAAACCCCACAAGCCCACTGGAGGTGCTGAGTGTACACTTAATTGATGTTAAAAGACTAGAAATGTATGGGCGTTTAAGGTTAAGCTCTGTGTTATTATTATTTTTTAAGAACATTTTTTTATTTTTTAAATTCTCTTACACACCATTTTAAGTATACATTCACAGAATTGTTGTTCTTTACATTTATCATTCTTATACATTTATTATTTCATTTATTAGGTTATAATATACAGTTTGGGTTGCTTTGTTTACCATCCCTTCCTCCTGTTTTAACACCACCTTATTTTCCCTTTCTTTTCTCCCTCCCTCTCTTCTCTACTTCCTTCCTTCTCTCCTTCCCCTTCCTTCTTCCCTTACCTTTCTCCTACTCCTACTCTTCCTCTTCCCCTTCCTACCCTTTCTCCTTCTCTCCCTCTCCCTCCCACCCTCCTCTCCTTACCTTTCTCCCCCGTCCCCGATTTCCTTTCATTCTCTCCTCCTCTCTCCCTTTTCTCCCTCCCTCCCTTCTCTATTTCCTTCCTTCCTCCTCTCCTTCCCCTTCCTTCTTTCTTACCTTTCTCCTACTCCTACTCTTCCCCTTCCCCTTCCTACCCTTTCTCCTTCTCTTCCTCTCCCTCCCACCCTCCTCTCCTTACCTCTTTCTTCTTTCCCCTATCTTCCTTTCCTTCTCTCCTCCTCTCTCTCTTTCTTTTCTATTATTGTAGGTGTCTCTTTCAGGTTTCAGTTTATGATTCCTTAGGATGGTATTTACGCAAACCCAAATATAATTTCATATCATTTCTTATTCTGTTACCTTCGCTAATCTAGCCTAACTATATTCTCCCACTCTTTATGTCTCGCTCTTAGATATATACTTATATATTTAATATTTTCTTTTCTGTTTTCTGCTTCTTCCCCACCAAGCGGTGTAGCATTATCATGGTAATAGTTTGCAATATAGATATGATTGTGAACTATGTGAAGTGATGTTCCAACTCAGTCCACACTTTGTCCATAAAAAGATACATTTGGGGCGGTTTGGGGAGAATGATAATGGAATTGTTACGTAAGTGTTGTGGCCCAGCAGGAGCCGTTGGAGCTGCAAACAGACTCCGCCAGCGAGGGGCCTTATGAGTCGGCTCTAGAGGATGTGGAGGACCCTGGACAGGTTCCAACTCAGAGCAGGGCGCAGAGAGGCTGGTTGGCCATCAGGAGGCGCCTGAGGCATGGAGCAGCGGTGAGAGTGGAAGGGAGTGTGCTCCTGATGTCAGGCCTTGGAGTAGTGATGAGGAGACAAGGGAGGTGGTCCTGGATGCCCGGGCAGATCGACATAGAGAGCAGCTACGTAGTTACAAAAGATAATTGGACCCAGGTGATTGTAATTAGGCTCCTCTCAAGATAGTATTTAAAGAGAGACTGGGAGGAGCCTGGTTTTGCAGGATTCAACGTCATTCCTAACGCTGGAGAACCTTTTATCTGTCGACGTCTGAGTTGCTGCCAAGGTTCTTATCTGTTTGTTATGCTTGGCTTTCATCCACCGAGGTTTTGGTTTCTTGCTAATAAAGTACTGTGAAATTCCAATTAAGCTTGTCTCGGCATTCATTACTGGATGGAGGAGGGGGTCAGAACACATAAGTATACACTTAAAAGGACGGCGTATGTAAAATTATTAATATGAAAGATGATTCTTGGAAACGTAACGATGAATACCGTCAAAGGAGGTGAGATTTGTAGGATTTGCTGATCATCAGCTGTTTCAGGCTGCAGGGATTGCCATTGCCTATTGCCACTTCCGTGCCCCATTCTCGGCCTCCACATCCCATTTTTGGCCTGTGTGTGCCCCGTTTTTGGCCCATTCTGATCCCCACCGCCTGGAATGGTTGGAAAATGGAGTGTGGAGGCCAAAAAACGGGGCATACAGAGGTGGCAATAGGCTATGGCAATCCCTTTGGGAGACTTGACAATCATCTTCTTGTGCTAATCAGGCGGTGCTGAAACTGAAACAGGCTGTTTGCTGTTTGCTGCCAGGAGGCAAATTGCTGGGAGACGGAGGCAGAGACAGAATTTTTTTTCTTCTTTTTCTCTCCAAAAGCTAGGTGCGTCTTATACTTTGGAGCGTCTTATACTCTGAAAAATAGGGCAATTTCTTGCCCTTTCCGGGAGGGGACCAGAACGAATCTCTAGTTTTAGTTCTAAAATAGGCATCACATTTTTTTAAAATTATTAATAAAAGCAGACCCTCATCCACACATGGGAAGTGATGCCTCCCTTCATAGGCATCTTCTCTCAATGTGAAACCCGCTGACCCCAAACCTGGGTCTTTGCACGCCTTACTTTTTCATCAGGAAGCGGTTGATGGTTTTTTGTTTACGCATGAATTGCACAATCTTGCGGTTGAAGTAGACAAAGAGGGCTCCCCCGAAGCCGCTGGCAATCCTAAATGAAGAAAAGAGGGGTTAGCGGGGAGAGGAGAAGGAAGGCTGATTTGGTAAGGGGGGGGAGGGGTTCCACACCCAGAGGCAGGGGAGGCCCCACATAAAGCGAGCGAGGCTCACCCGATCACGGCAAAAGCCGGCAGCTCCTGCAGATCAAAGGGGAAGTCGAGCCGGAAGCGGGTTTTGAAGAGAGCTGTGATGGTTTCTGAGGGAAAGAGAACCAGCTGGAGTGAGACATGACAAGACTCACAATTCAGACGAAGAGTTGAAATGTGTTTGAATATTAGGAGCTTGGGCTGGTACCATGTTTACCCCAAAATAAGATCCGGTTTTATTTTCCTTTGGGCCCCAAAATAAGCACCAGGTCTTATCCGCTTATCTTAGGAGCCAGGCCCCCCCATGCCCTGACACCAGTGGTACGCTGCAACGGGGTTCACCTCGGGCACGTGTGCAGCACAAACGTGCGTACGCTACCACCCTGTGACACCCCAGCTGCTTGGCAGAGGTCGCGCAGGTGCCGTACGCTGTGCGCGCATACGCAATTGGCCCGGTTGCCTTAAAAACAGGTAAAGTACGCAGGTGGGCAGGTGAGCCCATCGTAACAGCGTTCCGGTGCGGTGGCCGCTGCTCCCAGCTGCCACCAGTACACCCGTACCGGACAATACTGCCCGGAACTCACCACTGCCTGACACCTGTTGCGCCACTGCCCAATTTCTGAGGCGGCTTGCAGCTGCTCGCAGCCAGAGACTGAATGGATTGTCACACCGGCACCGCCGTTCGCAGAACGCTGTGTGCCGCATTGTGTGCATGAGTGTGCAGCCCCCGCATGATGTGCCACAGAAGTACTTGGGTAGCAGCACAACAGGTGCCAGGGTATGGGAGACCTGGTTGCAGCGGTCCTAAGGTAAGCAGGTATGGGGTGCGTGGGGCAGCTCCCACTATGGCCCTAGCTTGATTTTTATGCATGCGCCTTGCCTCACTTCACTACAACCAGATGGTAGGCAGGGCTTAACTAGTGTTTATTTTGGAGGGTAGAGCTTGTAATAGGCGCAGGTGTGAAAATCGGTCTAGGGCAGTGATGGCAAAACCTTTTGTAAAAGAGTGCCAAATCTTAGAGAGAGCTTGGGAAGAATTCCATGGATGAGGATCCTCAAGGGAAAAACAACTCAAGAAGCTTGGGAAATTTTGAAAAAAAGGGGGTTACAAAAGCCCAGCCTAGCACAATACCAATGAAGAAGAAAAATAACAGCTCCCAAAAGAAACCAGCATGGCTGCATAAAGAACTCTCTGACAAATTGAAAGACAAAAAAAAAAGATAAGTATAAAAAGTGGAAAGGAGTGGGGGGACATAACTAAGGCAGAATATCAGCAAATAGCCCGAGCCTGCAAAGATGAAGTGAGGGAAGTTAAGGCTCACAATGAAGAAAGGCTTGCCACAAAAGTAAAAAATAATTAAAAAAGCTTCTTCCAACATGTTAAAAACAAGAAAAAGGTTAAGGAAACAATTGGTCCATTGCTGGGAGAAAGTGGCAAGAAGGTGACAAGCAACAGGGAGAAAGCAGAACTATTTAACTCATTTTTTGCATCTGTCTTTACACAAAGGGATAAAACAGTCCAACCTATCAAAAACAGCACCACAAACATTAGATTAGGAACACAAATTGAAATAGTGAAGAAAATGGTAAGTGAGCACCTGTCTACCCTAGACAAGTTCAAATCACCAGGACCGGATGGATTACACCCCAGGGTTCTGAAGAAACTGGCAGACGAGATCTCAGAACCACTGAACTATATCTTTCAAAGATCCTGGAGCACCGGGGAACTGCCAGAGGACTGGAAAAGAGATGATGTGGTTCCCATCTTCAAAAAAGGGGGGAAAAAACAGATCCAGGAAACTACAGACCTATCAGCCTGACCTCAATACCAGGAAACATTCTGGAAAATATAATCAAGCAATGAATTAGCGAACACCTAGAAGTAAACAAAATAATAGCCAAAAGCCGACATGGGTTTCTCAAAAACAGATCATGCCAGGCTAATTGCATTCTTTGACAAAGTGACAAAATTAGTGGACCAGAGGAATCCCGTCAATATAGTTTACTTCAACTTCCGAAAGGCATATGATAAGGTGGACCATAACCTACTACTAGATAAAGTAGAAGAATGTGGGTTGGACAGCATCACCACCAGATGGATTCGTAACTGGCCGACCAACCACACTCAACGTGTAGTCCTCAATGGAACTGCTTCTACATGGAGGGAAGTATGCAGTGGAGAACCCCAAGGCTCTGTTTTAGGCCCAGTACTCTTCAACATCTTCATCAATGATTTGGATGAGGAAATAAATGGGGAACTCATCAAATGTGCAGATGACACCAAGCTGGCAGGAATAACCAACACTCCAGAAGACAGGCTTAAAGATACAGAAGAATTTTGACATACTTGAACATTGGGCCCTATCTAAGAAAATGAAATTCAATGGGGAAAAGAGTAAGGTTCTACATTTAGCCAAGAAGAACGAAATGCACAGGTACAGTATAGGTGGTACCTTGCTCGATAGTAGTAACTGTGAGAGGGATCTTGGAATCCTAGTAGACAACCATTTTAATAGGAGCCAGCCGTGTGCAGCAGCTGCCAAAAAAGCCAACACAGTTCTAGGCTGCATAAACAGAGAGATACACTTTTATCACCCATAAAGCCCTACATGGCAGTGGATCTGGATACTTGAGAGACCGCCTTCTGCCAATTACATCCCTGCGACCAATAAGATCCCATAGACTAGGCCTCCTCCGTATTCCATCGGCCAGCCAGTGTCGGCTGGCAACCACAAGGAGGAGGGCCTTCTCAGCAGTAGCCCCGACCCTTTGGAACGAGCTCCCCGTGGAGATTCGTACCCTCTCCACCGTCCAAGCCTTCCGCATAGCCTTGAAGAACTGGCTCGCCCGTCAGGCCTGGGGATAAGGACAGTTACCCCTCCCGAATGATGAATGTATGTTGCCTACCATTTTATTATATGTTTCTATCTTGATGTTTGTATTCCCCTTTCCCGGTTTTATGTGAGCCGCCCTGAGTCCCCTCAGGGAAAAGGGCGGCCTACAAATTCTAATAAAACTCTAAACTCTAAACTCACTCAAGATCACGTGAAGTGTTAATATCACTTTATAATGCCTTGTTAAGGCCACACTTGGAATACTGCATTCAGTTTTGGTCACCACAATGTAGAAAAGATGTGGAGACTCTGAAAAGAGTGGAGAGAAGAGCAACAAAGAGGATTAGGGGACTGGAGGCTAAAATATATGAAGAACGGTTGCAGGAACTGGGTATGTCTAGATTAATAGAACGAAGGACTAGCTGGATGGCACATACAGCGCCTGCGCGAGTCTCCGCGAGCAGCTGGAGCATCGCGCAGGCGCTAAGACGCATGCGTGAACTGCGCCCGTGCATGAGGACGCCGCCGGCCCCGTTCCAACCGAACCGGTTGGAGCGGGATTAGCGACCCACCACTGGAGAAGACCATGTATTGGATGGTGGCTAGTCTGTATGTTAGTTACTTGTCTACATGGTGAATCGTGAGTTGAGCAACTGTAACTTCAACGTATTGTAAATAGACTGTTTATATACTACAAGACTCCTTATAGTCTGATTTTGAAGACTATCTATCCTATTTCTGTTGCACATGTAAAAGTATTCTTTGTTTTACTTTCGGTGGCCATGAGTGACTGTTCAGCGGCTGATTTGTTACTAACTTCCGCTGCACAACTCTCGTCTCCTAACGGGGATAGACTTAACAACAATAAAGCCTATACTATACTCTCCCTGAGGTCTTGCAGGAAGAAACCACAATGGTACCTTCATCTTTATTCCACACCGCAAGGACCCGGAAGATGAAGGCGCTGAAGGTCGCCGCGAAGAAGCCGCGCCAATAGTTGCGGACAGCAAAGAATGTGGAGGTGACTTCGATGCTGAAAAGGACACCTAATGGAGGAGAGAAGAAAGGGAAAAAATGGAAATTGCGGAAGCCATCTAAATTCTAAGCTCCATTTATCCAGGTTGTCAACTCTAAACCTGGTTGAGGCCAGTTTGGAGGCCTCAGGTTTCCCACACCACACAGGGAGGGGGGCAGGGGTGGGATACAGCCAGTTCAGACAGGTTCGAACTGGTAGTTACAAAAACTGGCTGGCCATGCCCACCCCTCCCTGCCCCTCTCAGGAGTCTCCATGTGGCATTTTGGATGCCAGGGAAGTGCAGGGCCTGCGCAGAGGCTCTGGGAGGGCAAAAATGGGCCTTCCAGGAGTTCCAGAAATCCGGAAACAGGCCCATTTCTGGCCTCTGGAGGGCCTCTGAAGCCTGGGGTAGGCCTTTTTTGCCCTCCCAGGGGCTCAAGGAAAGTCTCCAGAACCTAGGGAGGGCGCAAATCCCCCCCTCGGTGCAGGAGGCCAAGTAGGCCATGCCTACCATGGCTACACCCACCCAGCAACCGGGCAGAGAACCGGTTGCTAAAATTGTTAAATCCCACCCCTGGTGATGGTGGTGGTGGAATAGCTAGATGGGGTTTGTAGCCAAAGCAATAAAGTTTTCCACTGGGAACCAAGGACATTCTCACAGGTGGCTGGCCAGGGGAGGAGCGAAGTAACCAAGCAACCAGCCAGCCCCATGATTGGACAATGACCCCCACATTTCCGTTGCTAAGTGAGTTTTGCCCCATTTTACAACCTTTCTTGCCACTGTTGTTAAGTAAATCCCTGCTGTTGTTAAGTTAGTAACATGGTTGTAAACTGAATCTGGCTTCCCCATTGACTTTGCTTGTCAGAAGGCCGCAAAAGAGGATCACATGACCCCAGGACTCTGCAACCGCCATAAATATGAGCCAGCTGCCAAGCGTCTGAATTTTGATCACAAGACTGTGGGGATCTGCAACGGTCATGTGAAAAATGATCATAAATCACTTTTTAGCGGCATTGTAACTCTGAACCGTCACTAAATGAATGGTTGTAAGTTGAGGGCTACCTGTATCACCTTGAAAAAAACACAGCCAGAATGGCTAACAGAGGTGGTATTCAGCAGGTTCTAACCAGTTCTGGAGAACCGGTAGCAGGAATTTTGAGTAGTTCGGAGAACCGGTAAATAACATCTCTGGCTGGCTGGCCGTGCCCCCATATATTCTCTGCCTCCCAAGTCCCATCTGATCGGGAGGAAATGGGGATTTTGCAGTGTCCTTTCCCTGCCACGATCCCCAAGTTACGCTCACCACAACCACAAAACTGGTAGTAAAAAAAAATTGAATCCCACCACTGGGTGCCAACCACACATCTCAATCATTACAAGATTGTGGGTTGAATTGGATGACCTCGGTGGTCTCAGTTCTGAGAGTGGGGAGGAGAGTCAGAAGTGAAGAAGCTTCTTGGATGAGAAGGGAAACATTTTTAAGAAAAATCAAGGAATTCCAGTTGCTGTTTGGAAAAAAAAATGCTTCTGGGATGCCTTAGATTAATTTAATGGCCTTGAAAAGTATCTATCTGTTTATTGCGGGAAATTGATGAATAGCCCTCTGTGGCTCCATCCATTCTTCTCTTCAAGAAGGAATGACGCACAAAGGCACAACAGACGACAGCAAAAAGATTACAATGAGCCAGCAAATAAAAAAAAAACCAGAGAGTTGAACTTTAAAGGAATTATTTTTAAGCATCCTCCTTTTCTTTCGAGATCTCCGCTGGGCCCAAGTTGATTGATAGCGTCAATCAAATTTGCAAGGAAGCCTAAATATCAAAAGAAGGAAAGAAGACACCCCCTGATTCATGGCAAAGCACGTCTACTCCGAGGGGGCCCACAGTTACGGCGTCTAACAACTCCTTCGAAAACGAGTGCTTGCAAATTTGGAGAGTGGATTTGCACAGCAGTGCAATAGAGAAATCAACAAGGAGGTGCGTAACACACCCATGTGTAAGGGTGTATATATATAGGTAGTCCTTGACTTATGACAATTCATTTAGTGACCGTTCCAAGTTACCACGACCCTGAAAAAAGTGACATGACCATTTTTCACACTTACAACATTTGAAGTATCCTCCTGGTCCAAAAATTTGGACGCTTGGCAACTGCTTCATATTTATGACGGTTTCAGTGTACCCGGGGTCACGTGATCCCCTTTTCCCGACCGTCTGACAAGCAAAGTCAATGGGGAAGCCAGATTCACTTAACAACCGTGTTACTAAATTAACAAGAGCAGTGGCAAGAAAGGTTGTAAAATGGAGTAAAACTCATTTAGCGACTGTCTTGCTTAGCCACAGAAATGTTGGGCACAACTGTGGCCATAAGCCGAGGACTACCTGTATAGGGTTTCCTGTATGAGCAGGTGATTGGACTAGAACCCGACCCAACAAGAGAGACACAGATTTCAGAGGAAAATTAGAACTGCAGAAGAAAAAAAAAAATTATTGCCAACCTGCCTTCCATGGAGGACCTGTACACTGCATGAGTCAAAAAGTGGGCCGTGAAAATATCTACAGATCCCTCGCATCCTGGACATAAATTGTTTCAACTTCTACCCTCAAAACGATGCTATAGGGCAGTGGTCCCCAACCTTTTTAACGCGGCGGACCAGTCAGCCTTTGATAATTTTACCGTGGCCCGCTGAGCGCGCGCAGGGGTGGGGGGGGCGTTGTTCGCGAAGACACATTGATTGTTTATATATCACGTGCGTACCAGCGCGGGGCTCTCTTCCCTGGAGCCTTTGCGCACGGCCCAGGAGCTTTTGCGCATGGCCCAGGAGCCTTTGCGCTGCAGCGATCATGTCCCCTGGCCGCTGCGCGGCCCGGTGCCAGGTACTCCACGGCCCGGCACCGGTCCGCGGACCGGGGGTTGGGGACCACTGCTATAGGGCACTGCAGACCAAGGCAACTAGACACAAGGACAGTTTTTTTTCCTGAATGCCATCACTCTGCTAAACAAATAACTTCCTCAATACTGTCAAACCATTCACTAAAGCTGCATTACTATTACTATTAGACTTCTTTTCATTCCTATCACCCATCTCTCCCACTTAGGACTGCAGGACTGTAACTTTGTTGCTTGTATCCTTATGATTTTTATCGATATTGATTGTTTCCTGGTTGCTAATTTGTACCCTATGACTACCATTAAGCGTGACCCGACAAAAGCGCGAACATCATAAGCGCGCCGACAAAACCGCGGCGCTAAAACCGCGATGTCAAAAGCGCATCGACAACAGCGCGCCGACAGAAGCGCGATTTAAGTTAAGGTAACGTTTAGGGTTAAGTTTAGGGTTAGGTTTAGGGTTAGGGTTAGGTTTAGGGTTAGGTTTAGGGTTAGGGTTAGGGTTAGGTTTAGGGTTAGGTTTAGGGTTAGGTTTAGGGTTAGGGTTAGGGTTAGGTTTAGGGTTAGGTTTAGGGTTAGGTTTAGGGTTAGGGTTAGGTTTAGGGTTAGGTTTAGGGTTAGGGTTAGGTTTAGGGTTAGGTTTAGGGTTAGGTTTAGGGTTAGGTTTAGGGTTAGGTTTAGGGTTAGGTTTAGGGTTAGGTTTTGGGTTAGGTTACATCGCGCTTCTGTCGGCGCGCTGTTGTCGGCACGCTTCAGGGTTCATTCTTCACTCCTTCGTCGCACAGTTTTGTCGGCGCGGTTTTGTTACCGCGGTTTAGTGAGGCGCGCTTTTGTCGTTCGCGCATTTGTGGTGGAACCCCATTAAGTGTTGTACCTTATGGTTCTTGACAAATGCACCTTGTCTTTTTATATACATGGAGAGCATCTGCACCAAAGACAAATTCCTTGTGTGTCCAATCACACTTGGCCAATAAAGAATTCTATTCTATTCTATTCTATTCTATCTTATCTTATCCTATCCTATCCTTTCCATATTGTATTGTATTATATTGCATTGTATTCCATTCTATTGTGTTCTATTGTATTCTAATTCTATTCTATCCTATCCTATTCTTTCTGTATTGTATTCTACACTAATTCTATCCTTTCCATATCCTATCCTATCCTATCCTTTCCGTATCCTATCCTTTCGTATTCTATTCTATTCTATTCTATTCTATTCTATTCTATTCTATTCTATTCTATTCTACTCTACTCTACTCTACTCTACTCTATTCTAACTACACAGCTCACTACAGGCCCTACCTACACACAGCTCACATTCATAACTTATTTGGATATAAAGTCATTAATGTACCATCCGCCTCAAAACCGAACAAAGAGTTTAAAATCTCCAAATTCCCCGGAGGCAGAGAGGAAATGTTTCCATGCCATTTGCCCCTAAATGACAGCAAGTCAAAGGCAAATGTAAATATGGTTGCACAAAGTGGCCTTTATTGAAAATAGCTTTATTCTGTTGGATGGCAAAGGCGACCCTTCCTCCCCCCTGCCACCACAGACAATATCCTAGATCCAGATCTAAATATTTTGACAAACACACGAGGCCCGTTTGGAGAATTTGGTTTTTTTTTTAAAAAACAACAACAACACAAAGACGTTTATTTTCCTCCCAAATTCAATGGGGTGGGCGAGGAAATTATTTCTTGGCAACTTTGAACGCTGCTTGAAATCACAAGCCATGGAGTCCCTCTGCCCTCTCCTTCCATTATCAATGAATGCAATAGTGCAGGGGTGGATTTGAAAAGAACAACACAATTCATTTCTCCAGCAAGGAATCTGCCTTGGCAGAAGCCTGTCCTGGCTCAGTGGTTGTTATCTAACATCAGAAAAAGGCAGGATAGATGGCATTTCCTATCCCCACCAAGCTTTCTCTGCCCTCTGCAACCCTTTTACAACCATTTTTAAAAAAATGCAAAGACAATTGTACAGCTTAACAGAGTTGTAAGGGACCTGTAGGTCATCTAGTCCAACCCCCTTGCCCAAGCAGGAGACACTACACCATTTCTGACAGAGGGCAGTCTGGTCTCTTCTTGAAAGCCTCCAGTGATGAAGCTTCTGAAGGCAACTTCCGTTCCATTGGTTGATTGTCCTCACTGTCAGAAAATTCATCCTTATTTCCAGGTTGAATCTCTCTCCTTGGTCAGTTTCCATCCATTATTCCTCGTCTGGACTTCAGGTGCCTTGGAAAATAGCTTGGCCCCCTCCTCTCTTTGGCAGCCCCTCAAATATTGGAAGACTGCTATCCTGTCTCCCCTGGTCCTTCTCTTCACTAGACTAGCCATGCCCAGTTCCTGCAACCATACATCATATGTCTCAGCCTCCAGTCCCCTCATCATCCTGGTTACTCTTCTGACCCCCCGCTTCTCCGCTCGTTAACAGATGACAGGCAGACAAACTTAAAATGAAATAACTTTATCAGCCTCGGCTCACGCTGGCTGCGAGCCCAAAAATAAACATAAATAAAGTCTCTGGCAAGAAGATAACAGAATGCAAAAACAAAAGATCTCTTACAAAGCAAATCACTTCTCCAAGTGTCTCCTTGAATCAGGGTTACAGAAAGCAAATCACTTCTCCAAGTGTCTCTCACAAACAAACCACGACCGATGAACGTTGACTTCTGCAACCAGGGCGTGGCACCATCAGTCCTTTTATCTCCAGAAGACCACACGAACGAGCCCCAGCTGCATTGTTATTCCTGCATCCCGACTCAACTCACAGCAAACTTCTGCTGAGTCACAACAGTCTTCCATGCACTTTTTCTAAAGTCTCAACAACTTTTTTTCATAGTGTGGTGACCAAAACTGGATGCGGTATTCTAGGTGTGGTTTTACTAGGGCTTTATAGAGTGGTATTAGTCGTGGCATGACAAAACCGCGCTCGACTAAAGCGCGCCCGATTAAACCGCATCGCTGATGTCATCAACAGGGCGACAACAGCGAGCGCGGAGAAAGAAGGGCGCTTTAAATAGCGCTTTGAAAGCAAGCCGATTCAAGTTAAGGTAAGGGTTAGGTTTAGGGTTAGATTTAGGGTTAGGGTTAGCTTTAGGGTTAGGTTAAGGGTTAGGGTTAGGGTTAGGGTTAGGGTTAGGGTTAGGTTAAGGGTTAGGGTTAGGTTAAGGGTTAGGTTTAGGGTTAGGTTAAGGGTTAGGTTTAGGATTAGGATTAGGTTTAGGGTTAGGTTAAGGGTTAGGGTTAGGGTTAGGGTTAGGGTTAGGGTTAGGGTTAGGGTTAGGTTAAGGGTTAGGATTAGGTTTAGGATTAGGTTAAGGGTTAGGTTTAGGGTTAGGTTAAGGGTTAGGTTTAGGATTAGGTTTAGGGGGGTTAGGTTTAGGTTTAGGGGTTAATTTTAGGTTTAGCGTTTACAGCGTGCTTCTGTCTCCGCGCTGTTGTCGCCCTGTGATGACGTCAGCTACGCGGTTTCGTCGAGCGCACTTTAGTCGAACGCGTTTTGTGGTGGAACCATATTAGTACTTCACTTGATTGTGATTGTATCCCTCTGGTTAATGCAATTTAGGATTGCATTGGCTTTTTGGGCTGCCGCTGCACACTGCTCACTCATATTTAGCTGGTTGTCCAACATTTTATAAAAGACTTCACAAATAGTCCTCGGCTTACGATGACAATTACTCCCTTTTTATGACAACCCCCCCCCCAATCCCTTAATTTGGGGCTTGAGCCCAAAATGTCCACTGCAAAGCAAGATAGTTCTTGCGTGAGTTTCGATCCATTTTATGAGCTTTCTTGCCAGGGTTGTTAAGTGAATCACTGCAGTTGGGAAACTAATAATACCTTTGTGAACTGAAATCTGGCTTCCCCATTGACTTTGCATGTCAGGAGGACTGCAAACCGTCATAAATACAAGTCAGTTGCCAAGCAACTGATCACGTGACCACGAGGATGCTATAACGGTCGTAAGTGTGGAAAAAATGGAAATAAGTCACTTTTTTTCAGTGCGTTGTAACTTTGAACGGCCACTAAATGAATGGCTGTAAATCAAGGACTACTTGTGCAAGCTTTGGGAATTGTGTACAGAGAGTCCTCAGCTTATGACCAAAATTGAGCCCAAAATGTATGTTGTTCAGTGAAACATTTGTTAAATGAATTTTGCCCCATTTTATGACTTCTCTTACCACGGTTGTTAAGTGAATCATTGCAGTTGCTAAGTCAACAACCTGGTTGCTAAGTGAATCTGCCCCCCCCCCATTGTCAGGAGGTCCCAAAAGGGGATCACAAGACCCCAGGATACTGCAAACCGTCATAACTACGAGTCAGTTGCCAAGCATCCAAATTTTGATCACGTGACCATGGGGATGCTACAGTCATTGTAAGTGTGAAAAATGGCCATGTCACTTTTTTCTGTGCCGTTGTAACTTTGAACAGTCACTAAATGAACTGTTGTAAGTCAAGGACTAAGTGTGTCCATTATTGTGAAGTGGAAGTGCCATTAACTTTGTAAAGTTGTTTCTTCCTAGGAATTTGGGATCTCTCCCCCCTCCTCCAATTCTCCTTCTCCTCATATGTGAATGCCCCAACACTGGAAGTCTTTAAGAAGATGTTGGAGAGCCATTTGTCTGAAACGGTATAGGGTTTCCTGTCTAAGCAGGGGGTTGGACTAGAAGACCTCCAAGGTCCCTTCCAACTCTGTTATTCTATATTCTATATTTATTATAGGTAATTTTTGACATCCTTGTCTCACAATAGCCCTATTTATTTCCTTGCTAAAACAATTTAAAACTAAAACTATTTATTTCATTGTTAAAACGCAAAATAAACCCTAGGAAAAACAGTTGCCACAGAAGGATTCAAACTTCGCTTTAAATGACCACAGGTTCAAATTCCCAACCCATTCTTCGGTCTTTAAGGGATACATTTACCTCCGGGTGAAAATCTGGTTACAGAATTAAGGATCTGTTTTGAGTTCATAGAAAAGAAAATGAATCACTACCAGAAGCTGCATGGGAAGAAGCCACAAAACATATCCTGAGCTACTTTTGAGCACGGGTGCAAAGAAAAAGCCTACAGCACCCGGTATTCCCAGGCGGTCTCCCATCCAAGTACTAACCAGGCCTGACCCTGCTTAGCTTCCGAGATCAGACGGGATCGGGCGCGTTCAGGGTAGTATGGCCGTAGACGGAAAACGGGTTCTTTGTTGCTGGTTTTAAGCTGGCGCTGGGCATCCAAGTACACTCAATCAACAGCCCAGTTATAAGAGGGACTAAAACCTGGACCATCATCCCCTGCCATCAGGAAAACCCACCACTTCTTTCCTTGCTGCTGCCTCTGCCCACGTTTTCTGCCCTTCACTCACCTACTACAGCATGCCACGCTGCCCTAGAGTCAGATGCAGCTGAGCCTTCCCTGCATGGCTTGCAATCTGCAGCAAAAGTTTAGGATAAGCTGGACAAGGGGGCGGGGGGGGGGGAGAAGTAGGGGTAGCAAAAAGCCTACAGCACCCGGTATTCCCAGGCGGTCTCCCATCCAAGTACTAACCAGGCCTGACCATGCTTAGCTTCCGAGATCAGACGGGATCGGGCGCTTTCAGGGTAGTATGGCCGTAGACGGTTCAATGGCTCTTCGCTGCGGCTTTTAAGCTGCCTCTCGGCTCCAACCTACGCAACGGTTCTGAGAAGGGCTACCACCGGGACCATCATCCCCTGTCAACAAGCCCACGACCCTATCCCTTCTTTTACTGCAGCTGTTTTTCCTCCCCTTCCTTGTGGCACGCCGCCCTTCTGGCCAAGCGGAACCCCAAACCTCGTGCAGCTGGGCTGGGAGAAAAGCAGCCGTGCATTCCCTGCACTGGGTTGCAAATTGCAAGCAAAGTAGAGCCTTGGTTCCCCGGGCGAGGGTCTCGGAGCAGGAGGGAAAGGGAGAGGGAGGGGTCTTGTAGGTCAGGCGAGATGGGGGGGATGCAAAAAGGAGAGGGGGGGGGGAAGAAGGGGTGGCAAAAAGCCTACAGCACCCGGTATTCCCAGGCGGTCTCCCATCCAAGTACTAACCAGGCCTGACCCTGCTTAGCTTCCGAGATCAGACGGGATCGGGCGCGTTCAGGGTAGTATGGCCGTAGACGATTCAATGGCTCTTCGCTGCGGCTTTTAAGCTGCTTCTCGACTTAAACTGACATTCCCAAGAATAAGGAATCGTTAAAAAATGTGTTCAAATGCTCAGAAATGGACAAAATAACGATGGAACTAAGAGATAGAGGAGAAACAGAACACTACAAAATATGGAACAGGTGGTATAACTGGCTTGAAAAGAGATGTGAAATCAATGCATAAGGAACACATAGAAATGCAATGAAAAGAGACGGCCTATATACTTAGAAAGCAACAGCGATGGAAATATTGAATATAGATGTATATATTGTAAAAATGAGAAAGTAAACAAAGAAGAATATGTATGAAATAATAGACTGGAAAATGGAAAACCCGAAATCAGGAAAAAGAAATATCTATAACAGAAAGCTGTAAAAGTATAATTGTGATTTTAGTGTTTGGAGAATGTCAAATTAAAAAAAATACTTTAAAATAAATAAAAATAAACTGACATTCCCAAGAAGATCAATTTGGCAGGTGTTGGATCTACAGCATGAACAGAGGGATCCACCCGCAAATCCTCCGTTAAAAAAATCTCTTCTGACTCCCCTTTCATCTCCCCCTTCTACATTTTGAAGCAAAAAGCAGCTTTTCTCTTTTTTTCCTGCATTGACACCTTTGGCTCAAAGTTGCCCCCAAACAGATGGAGGGAAAGGAAGGGAGAAGGATAAAATACGGACAGATCCACAATGGAGCCCAACTTTTCTCTTCCCAATTGAGACAGTTGTTTAAAGGAGCTGAGCCCCGTTTTACGACCTTTCTTCCCTCCGTTGTTAAGTGAATCACTGCAGGGGTTAAGGTACTAACACAGTCATTAAGTGAATCTGGCTTCCCCGTTGACTTTGCTTGTCGGAAGGTCGCAAAAGGGGATCAGGTGGCACTGGACCACCATTCCGTCTATGGGAGGGACTACAGTCTAGACCAGTGTTTCTCAACCTTGGCCACTTGAAGATGTCTGGACTTCAACTCCCAGAATTCCCCAGCCAGCGAATGCTGGCTGGGGAATTCTGGGAGTTGAAGTCCAGACATCTTCAAGTGACCAAGGTTGAGAAACAGCGAATGCCGGCTGGGGAATTCTGGGAGTTGAAGTCCAGACATCTTCAAGTGGCCAAGGTTGAGAAACACTGGTCTAGACCATCATCCCCTGCCATCAGAATCCACCACTCCGTTTCTTGCCATTGCTGCTCGCGTTTTCTTCAACTCACTGGGCTACCGCAGGCAGTCCTCGAGTTACGACCCCAACTGAGCCCAACGTTTCCGTTGCTCGGTGAAATATATTAGTTGGGTTTGACCCATTTTACGACTTTTCTCGCCCCTGTTGTTAAGCGAATCATTGCATTCCTTCAGTGGGTGACCCGGCTGTGAAGTGAATACGGCTTCCCCCGTAGACTTCGCTTGTCAGAAGGTCGCAAAAAGGGATCCGGTGAGCCCGGGACAGTGCAAACGGACATAAATATGAGTCCGTTGGCAAGCGTATGAATTTTGATCACGTGAGATGCGTCAGCGGGCGTCAGCGGGTCCTGAGTCCCTTTTCGCAGTCACGTGGAACAGTCACTAAACGAACCGTTGTAAGTCGAGGACTACCTGCGGCACAGGATCCCACGCTGAGCCATTCTCAGTCCTCCAGGTCCTGGTTGACCCAAAGGGCCTTTTTTTTCAAGGGGCAACTGGACTTTCTTGCTTTTTCTTTGAAGGCGTTTCGCTTCTCCTCCAAGAAGCTTCTTCAGCTCTGACTTCCACAGACTTTGAGCTACACAATTTGGGATGAAGATCCTTGGAATGGTGAGGGAGGAGGAATGGGTTTCCAGAGGGAAAAACTGCAGACTGCAGGAACCATTTGTGCTACTCAGGTGACCCTGAGGAGCAGTGGTGGGTTTCAAAATTTTTTGGAACCTACTCTGTGGGTGTGGCCTTCGTGGGAGTGGCTTGCTGGCCATGTGATCTGGTGGGAGTGGCTTGCCGGCCATCTCTCTCTCTCTCTCTCTCTCTCTCTCTCCTTCCTTTTGTCTCTCTGTCCCTTTTTTTCTTTCATCTCTCTCACTTTTTCTTTCTTTTTTCTTTCTTTCTTTCTTTCTTTCTTTTTCTTCCTTCCTTCCTTCCTTCCTTCCTTCCTCTCTCTCTGTCTGTGTGTCTGTGTGTGTGTGTGTGTGTGTGTGGCAGTGGTGGGTTTCAAAAAATTGTTGGAACCTACTCTGTGGGTGTGGCCTCCTTTGTGGGAGTGGCTTGCTGGCCATGTGATCTGGTGGGAGTGGCTTGCCGGCCATCTCTCTCTCTCTCTCTCTCTCCTTCCTTTTGTCTCTCTGTCCCTTTTTTTCTTTTTTTCTTTCATCTCTCTCTCACTTTTTCTTTCTTCTTTCTTTCTTTCTTTCTTTCTTTCTTTCTTTCTTTCTTCCTTCCTTTCTTTCTCTCTGTCTGTGTGTGTGTGTGTGTGTGTGTGCTTCAATGACCCTCTAAAAGGATGCAAATGACCAACCTACTCTGTGGGTGTGGCCTCCTTTGTGGGAGTGGCTTGCTGGCCATGTGATCTGGTGGGAGTGGCTTGCCGGCCATCTCTCTCTCTCTCTCTCTCCTTCCTTTTGTCTCTCTGTCCCTTTTTTTCTTTTTTTCTTTCATCTCTCTCTCACTTTTTCTTTCTTCTTTCTTTCTTTCTTTCTTCCTTTCTGTCTGTGTGTGTGTGTGTGTGTGTGTGTGTGTGTGTGCTTCAATGACCCTCTAAAAGGATGCAAATGACCAACCTACTCTGTGGGTGTGGCCTCCTTTGTGGGAGTGGCTTGCCGGCCATGTGTGTTCTCTCTCTCTTTCTCTCTCTCTCTCTCTCCTTCCTTTTGTCTCTCTGCCCCTTTTTTCTGTTTTTCTTTCATCTCTCTCTCACTCTTTTTCTTTCTTTCTTTCTTTCTTTCTTTCTTTCTTTCTTTCTTTCTTCCTTTCTTTCTCTCTGTCTGTCTGTCTGTCTGTCTGTCTCTCTCTCTCTCTCTCTCTCTCTCTCTGTGTGTGTGTGTGTGTGTGTGTGTGGCAATGGGGGTTTCAAAAAAAATTTGGAACCTCTTCTGTAGGTGTGGCCTGCTTTCCGGGTCCACTGGTGGAACCTCTTCTAACCAGTTCGGTAGATTTGACGAACCGGTTCTACCGAATAGGTGCGAACTGGTAGGAACCCACCTCTGCTGAGGACATAGGTAAACCTCCAAGCGCTTCATGGACCCTCTAAAAGGATGCAAATGACCAGCTGTCTGCAAGGAGTATCAATCCTTCCATTCTCCACCATCCAGTCAGAGCTGAAGAAGCATCTTGGATGAGAAGCGAAACATCTTCGAAAGAAAAGAAAAAAACCCAGAAAGTCCAGTTGCCTCCTGGGAAAAAAAAAAAACACCTTTGGGACAAAGTCCAGCGGTCTCTTGAAAAAGCACCTTTGGGGCCAGCTTGGAATGTGATCCAGGGGGCTTGGAGAAATAGATGTAGCGCTACATAGGCTGCCATTGGCTGGAAAAGGCTAGAAGTGGCCGGAGGGAGGAAGGGGGGGGTTGGAAGGGTGCAAAAGACCAGCTGCTGAATCTGATGATCCTGTGGTCTTCGAATGGGAAAGGCAGCAGTGCAGGAGTGTCAATTTGCAGCAAAAGTTTAGGATAATCTGGATGAAAGGGGGGGGGGGGGTACAGAAAGGTGTCAAAAAGCCTACAGCACCCGGTATTCCCAGGCGGTCTCCCATCCAAGTACTAACCAGGCCTGACCCTGCTTAGCTTCCGAGATCAGACGGGATCGGGCGCGTTCAGGGTAGTATGGCCGTAGACGGTTCGATAGCTCTTCATTGCGGCTTTTAAGCTGCCTCTCGGCTCCAACCTACGCAACAGTTCTAAGCAGGGCTACCACCAGGACCATCATCCCCTGCCAACAAGCCCACTACCCTATCCCTTCTTTTACTGCTGCTGTTTTTCTTCCCCTTCCTTGTGGCACGCCGCCCTTCTGGCCAAGCGGAACCCCAAGCCTCGTGCAGCTGCATTCCCTGCACTGGGTTGCAAATTGCAAAAAAAGTAGAGCCTTGGTTCCCAGGGTGAGGGTCTCGGAGCAGGAGGGAAAGGGAGAGGGAGGGGTCTTGTAGGCCAGGCGAGATGGGGGGGTGCAAAAAGGGGAGGGGGGGAAGAAGGGTCGCCAAAAAGCCTACAGCACCCGGTATTCCCAGGCGGTCTCCCATCCAAGTACTAACCAGGCCTGACCCTGCTTAGCTTCCGAGATCAGACGGGATCGGGCGCGTTCAGGGTAGTATGGCCATAGACGGTTGAATGGCTCTTCGCTGCGGCTTTTAAGCTGCTTCTCGACTTAAATTGACATTCTCAAGAAGAAGATCAATTTAGCAGCTGCTGAATCTGCAGCTTTTACAGGGGGATCCACCAGCAAATGCTCCATTAAAAAATCTCTTCTGACTCGCCTTTCATCTCCCCCTTCTACATTTTGCAGCAAAAGGAGCTTTTCTCTTTTTTCCTGCATTGACACCTTTGGCTCAAAGTTGCCCCCAAACAGATGGAGGGAAAGGAAGGGACAAGGATAAAATACGGACAGGTCCTCCACTTACGACCACAATGGATCCCAAGCTTTCTCTTCCCAATTGAGACAGTGGTTTAAAGGAGCTGCGCCCCATTTTACGACCTTTCTCGTCCCTGTTGTTAAGCGAATCACTGCAGGGGTTAAGTTACTAACACGGTCGTTAAGTGAATCTGGATTCCCCATTGGCTTTCCTTGTTGGAAGGTCGTAAAAGGGATCACGTGACCTCAGAACACTGCAACCGTCATAAATATGAGTCAGTTGCCAAGAATCTGAATTTTGATCATGCGACCCCTGGGGAAGTTGCAATGGTCGTAAGTGTGAGAGACGATCACAAGTCACTTTTCCCGGAGTTGTTCTAATTTCAAACGGTCGCTAAAGGGATGATTGAAAATCAACCAATGGCTGGTTGTTAAGTGAATCGCTTCAGTTGTTCATTTAATAACAGGGTCGTTAAGTGAATCTGGCTTCCCCCGCTGACTTTGCTTGTCAGGAGGTCGCAAAAGGGGATCACCTGACCCCAGGATGCTGCAAACCGTCATAAATATGAGTCAGTGGACAAAGTGTCTGAATTTTGATCGTGTGACTGCAGGGATGCTGTCGTGGTTGGGAATGAGAAAAACGGTCGTAAGTCACTTTTTTCACGTAACTTTGAATGGTCACGAAATGAACGTAAGTCGAGGACTACCTGCCCTTCTCTTTCACCTTGCTTTCTCTTTCCCATTCCCTACCATCTTTATTTCATTTGTATTTTATGCTGTGATTTAATATCTATGGAGAGTCTCAGTCATCCAGCTCATAGTTCTAGTGCCCTACTATAGCCAATGGAGCTGGCAGCAGATTCGGACGTTGAGGAGGTTCGGGAGGAAGATGGGCCAGTCCTGGAGTTTGAGGAAGGCTCTGATGAGGGCTCTGGGTCGGAGGCAGAGAGGGGGCCAGGGCTGCCAAGGTGGCGCGGTGGTTAAATGCAGCACTGCAGGCTACTGCTAGATCAGCAGTTTAGCGGTTCAAATCTCACCGGCTCAGGGTTGACTCAGCCTTCCATCCTTCCGAGGTGGGTAAAATGAGGACCCAGATTGTTGTTGGGGGCAATATGCTGACTCTCTGTAAACCGCTTAGAGAGGCCTGAAAGGCCTATGAAGCGGTATATAAGTCTACTGCTATTGCTATTGCTATTGTTCAAATCTCACCGGCTCAGGGTTGACTCAGCCTTCCATCCTTCCGAGGTGGGTAAAATGAGGACCCGGATTGTTGTTGGGGGCAATATGCTGACTCTGTAAACCGCTTAGAGAGGGCTGAAAGCCCTATGAAGCGGTATATAAGTCTAACTGCTATTGCTATTGCTATTGTCTGACAGTTATCTGCTGCCTTCAGAGTCAGACATCAGTGAGGCAGAAGAACAGCTCAAAGTTGCCCCCAAACAGATTATATATATATAAGATTTTTTGTTCTGTTCTGTCTGACACACGTGCACAAACTTTCGGCACGTGACGACAAAAAATTTAGCCAACCCTGGTGTAGGGTGTGCCTTTTATTGATATAAAACCCTCAAGACGTCAGGTGGCGCGGGAGAACATGCCTGGATCAGCACAAGAAGGGAAAAAAATGTGCGAGATTCTGGGAGAAAGCAGAGGTGGGATCCCTCCAGGCGTATGCACCACCTTGGATCTGCCTTCGCTGCCTAAGGCGATCCAGTTGATCAAGCCAAGGCAGCATTTCCCTAGCTGGGACATGTAAGGTTGGGCCTTCCCCGCAACTGTGTCGAAGGGCCCATTTCAATCTGGTTTGGCGGCTCTCCCAAACGCCAGTCAACCCGGCATCGAGCGCGAGAGAGGCCTGCTTCTGAATGCAGGCCGGGCACCCTTCCTTCCATAGCACCTCTGGTCGGTTCCGGGGAATCTAGGCGTCAACCAGGAAACAGGATTTGGGAAATTTACATCTACGTACTTGCGTCCTCAAAGAGGAGCCCTTGGGAGAGCTAGATACGGTTTCCCTCACTGACAGGCTAGGAAGGCTGGATTTGCAATACGGTTCCCACCAAATGAAATCAAACCGGAACACAAAATATGAAGCTGGGCGGACACGATCTTGTAGAAAACCCTCACTCCGTCAAGGACCTCGAAGTACTCATATCTAATGATCTAAGTGCCAAAGCTCACTGTAACAGCATTGCCAAAAAGGCATTGGGAGTTGTTAACCTAATCTTCTCTGGTAATATAGTACTGCTAACCAGAGCATACAAAACCTTTGCTAGACCAATTCTCGAATACAGCTCATCCGCCTGGAACCCGCACTGCATATCGGACATTAATACAATTGAATGAGTCCAGAGATATTTCACGAGAAGAGTCCTCCATTCCTCTGCTCACAACAGAATCCTTTATGCCCCTAGACTTGAAAATTTGGGCTTAGACAACTTAGAACTACGCCGCCTTTGGTCTGACTTAAGCGTAGTACATAAAATGATCCGCTACAATGTCCTACCTGTCAATGAATAACTTCAGCTTCAACCACAACAACACATGAGCACACGATAGATACAAACTTATGGTAAACCTTTCCAAACTTGATTGCAGAAAATTTGACTTCTGCAACAGAGTGGTCAATGCCTGGAATGCTCTACCTGACTCTGTGGTTTTTTCCACAAAACGTTAACTTTAGACTGTCTACTGTTGGCCTCCCCCCATTCCTAAGAGGTCTTTAAGGGGGGTACATAAGCGCACCAATGTGCCTACCGTCCCTGTTCTAATGTTCCCTTGTGTTCGTATCCATTTCATGTATTCATAATCATGTGTATAGTTACATAGGTTATCCAATACACGAGCCACATGGAAAGTTCTGGAAAGGACGTCTTACCGCCAATGGGAGCAGCGAAGCAGCAGCCAACCCCCACCGCACAAGCGGCTGCCAACATTTCAATATTACGGGATTCGTTCTGCAAGAGAAAGAGGAAAGAAACGGCAATTGGCAAGATTGTCTATGGCAGTGTTTCTCAACCTTGGCCACTTGAAGATGTCCGGACTTCAACTCCCAGAATTCCCCAGCCAGCATTCGCTGGCTGGGGAATTCTAGGAGTTGAAGTCCGGACATCTTCAAGTGGCCAAGGTTGAGAAACACTGGTCTATGGAGATGTTCAGCCATCCAAAGTCACGGGGGTCCCAAAAGGGTTTGTTTTTTCAAGGGGCAACTGGACTTCCTTGTTTTTTTTTTCTTCGAAGACGTTTCGCCTCTCATCCAAGAGGCTTCTTCAGCTGCACCTTTGGGACTGTGGGAAGGAAGCCTCCTTAGGCTTAGCCTAACTGCACTGTCACTTTGAACGTACGCTAATCGGGAGGCATCAAAATGACGTTTCCTGGTCTTGTACCTCCTCAGCAAAGAGAGCTCTGGTGTGAACCTTGGACATTCCCCTTCTAAAACATTCAAATAAAGTTTAACTTTGCAGAAAGGTTGATGATGTGTCTCTTTGGTGGAGGAGTTGAAAGGAAAGGATTGGTAGAACCCAGAGGTGGGTTGTTGCCAGTTTGCCCCGGATTGGCAGTGGCTGGAGGCTCCGCCCACCCACTCGGATGGTTCTGCGCATGCACAGAAGCGTCGTGCGAGCGTGCGAGCGCACGAGCAAACGGGTAGTAAAATAAATTGCAACCCACCACTGGTAGAACCTTTAGAAGTTGGAGATCATGGAGACCTGTACATACAATGGGGCCGTTTCATAGAGGGGTGAAGGCACCTGGCTAGAAACCAGGAGAACTGTGAGTTCTAGTTGCGCCTTAAGCATGAAAGACAGTTGGGTGAGCCAATCACCAGGAGACCATGAGTTCTAGTCCCGCCCTAGCATGAAAGACAGGTGGGTGACTTTGAGCCAATCACCAGGAGACCATGAGTTCTAGTCCCGTCCTAGCATGAAAGACAGCTGGGTGACTTTGAGCCAATCACCAGGAGACCATGAGTTCTAGTCCCGCCCTAGCATGAAAGACAGCTGGGTGACTTTGAGCCAATCACCAGGAGACTATGAGCTCTAGTCCCGCCCTAGCATGAAAGACAGCTGGGTGACTTTGAGCCAATCACCAGGAGACTATGAGCTCTAGTCCCGCCCTAGCATGAAAGACAGCTGGGTGACTTTGAGCCAATCACCAGGAGACCATGAGTTCTAGTCCTGCCCTAGCATGAAAGACAGCTGGGTGACTTTGGGCCAATCACCAAAAGACTGAGAATTCTAATACCATTTTAGGCATGAAAACAGCTGGATGGCTTTGGGCAGAGTTCACCTGCAATACTGCACTCTAACTGCTGTGCCACCAGGGCTCTGTTAAACCTAATGCACAATTCAATTGAGGGTAGCTCATCCTGAGCCAGACCCCCATTCTGTTCTCCAAAGGCTTAGCAAGCCATTTTGCTGGAGATCCTCGGGAAGAGGATTTATTGAGATTTAAACTGTAAGTGGAGGCAGTGACAGATTTTATTTTCCTGGGCTCCAAGATCACCGCAGATGGGGACTGCAGCCAAGAAATTAAAAGACGCTTGCTCCTGGGGAGGAAAGCTATGGGAAATCTAGACAGCATATTAAAAAGCAGAGACATCACCCTGCCAACAAAAGTACGTATAGTCAAGGCTACGCTTTTCCCAGTTGCAATGGATGGCGGTGAAAGTTGGACCATAAGGAAGGCTGAGCACCAAAGAATGGAGGCCTTTGAACTCTGGTGCTGGAGAAGACTCCTGCATTGAGTCCCTTGGACTGCAAGGTGATCCAACCGGTCAGTCCTAGAGGAGATCAACCCTGACTGCTCTTTAGAAGGCCAGATCCTGAAGAGGAAACTCAAATACTTTGAGTATTGAGGCCAATACTCTTATTGGCCACCTAATAAGAAGGAAGGACTCCCTGGAGAAGAGCCTCATGCTGGGAACGATGGAGGGCAAAAGAAGAAGGGGACGACAGAGAATGAGGTGGCTGGATGGAGCCACTGAAGCTATCCATCTATCTATCTATCTATCTATCTATCTATCTATCTATCTATCTATCTATCTATCTATCTATCTATCATCTATCTATCTATCATCTATCTATCTATCTATCTATCTATCTATCTATCTCTATCTCTCTCTACAGTATCTATCTATGTATCTATCTATCTATCTATCATCTTCTGAAACTCAAATCCTTTGGCCACCTAATGAGAAGTAAGGACTCCCTGGAGAAGAGCCTCATGCTGGGAACGATGGAGGGCAAAAGAAGAAGGGGATGACAGAGAATGCGGTGGCTGGAGGGAGTCACTGAAGCCATAGGCAAGAGCTTAAATGGAGGATGGTAGAGAACAGGAAGGAATGGAGGAACGTTGTCCATCGGGTTGCGATGGGTCAGACACAACTTTGCAACTAACAACAACAATAAAACCCTATAAAGATGACTGCAGTGAAAAAGAAAAGCATCTATAAGGTAGATGGGCAGTTTTTCAACTTCACAAATAAACAAACCGATAAATAAAATGTCACGGAAATGTTTTCTCGTGGCGCTCCCCTCTTCCGCTAATGTCACGGAGGCTGATATGCAGAGAACAAACAAACCATCCACCATTAGGAATCCTTACCGCTCTTACCGCCCAGCTCGGCTGGCCTTTCTCAGCTTTCAACATATATTTTTATCCCGAGCTTCGGAAAACAAGACCTTCTAAATAGCTTGGACTACAATCCCCATTGTTCTCAGACAGCCTGCCCTTGGAGCACAGTGTAACGCTAGCTGAGGGGCAAGAGAGTTCGAGAATGAAGTCATGAATCTAATCATAATATGGTAACAGGAATAAGGGAATAAGGCCACAACAGTACTTTCCCTAAGAGTTCAAGAGTGCCCGTAGCAGAGGTGGCATCCAGCAGGTTCTGACAAGTTCTGGAGAACCGGTAGCGGAAATTTTGAGTAGTTCAGAGAACCGGCAAATACCACTTCTGGCTGGCCCCACCCCCATCTATTCTCTGCCTCCAGAGTCTCAGCTGATTGGGAGGGAATGGAGATTTTGCAGTGTCCTTCCCCGGGAGAGGGGAGGGAATGGAGATTTTGCAGTATCCTTCCCATGGAGTGGGGAGGGAATGGAGATTTTGCAGTATCCTTCCCATGGAGTGGGGAGGGAATGGAGATTTTGCAGTATCCTTCCCCAGGAATGGGGAGGAAATGGAGATTTTGCAGTATTCTTCCCCCTGGAGTGGGGAGGAAATGGAGATTTTGCAGTATCCTTCCCCGGGAGAGGGGATGGAATGGAGATTTTGCAGTATCCTTCCCCAGGAATGGGGAGGAAATGGAGATTTTGCAGTATCCTTCCCCCTGGAGTGGGGAGGGAATGGGGATTTTGCAGTATCCTTCCCCAGGAGTGGGGGAGGAAATGGAGATTTTGCAGTATCCTTCCCATGGAGTGGGGATAGAATGGAGATTTTGCAGTATCCTTCCCCAGGAATGGGGAGAAAATGGAGATTTTGCAGTATCCTTCCCCCTGGAGTGGAGAGGAAATGGAGATTTTGCAGTAGTCTTCCCCAGGAGAGGGGAGGAAATGGACATTTTGCAGTATCCTTCCCCAGGAATGGGGAGGAAATGGAGATTTTGCAGTATCCTTCCCCCTGGAGTGGGGATGGAATGGAGGTTTTGCAGTATCCCCCAGGAATGGGGAGGAAATGGAGATTTTGCAGTATCCTTCCCCCTGGAGTGGGGATGGAATGGACATTTTGCAGTATCCTTCCCCGGAAGAGGGGAGGGAATGGAGATTTTGCAGTATCCTTCCCCAGGAGTGGGGAGGGACTGGGGATTTTGCAATATCTTAGGACTGAGGCTTGGGGAACACAACTCGGAACTGGTCTCCTTGCCTGTTGTGGCCAATCCACAATAAAGGAGAATGTGGACTTGTTTTTCTTTGAAGGCGTTTCGCTTCTCATCCAGGAAGCTTCTTCAGTTCTGACTGTCGGAATTGAAGAAGCCTCTCGGATGAGAAAGAAGCGAAACATCTTCAAGGAATGTCCAGTTGTCTTTTGGAAAAAAAACCCGACTTTTGGGACCACCCTGACCTGGATGACCGGGAATCTCCACAGACAATCAAGGAGAATATTTCTAACTCAGGGCTGAAATGAGGGGTCCTTAGTGCTCTCTGGTTGTTTTCTTTTAGACTTTTCGTTACCGAAATCCGATAGCCTCACCAATGCACTGATGATGTTACCTAGTTTGGCAATGAGATGCCTGCAAGGAAACAACCAAACAGAGAGAGCACCAAGGACCCCGGATTAACCAACAGTTTGGGGTTCTTCCAGCCATCTTGTTTTTACATTCTCAGAGTCCATATTCTAAGTTGCTTTCTGAGAGGCAGACACTCACCTCATAAATGCCTCCAAAGACTGAAAGAAACTTGCTGAGAAGGGCCGCACACATGCTCGCTATGTGGACGAAAGGTCCCTGAACACAAAAAAAGGAAGGAAGAAGAAGTTAGCAAGATCATCAGAATGTTGCCAGGGCCCAAACACTCTCCCAAGCTTTTTATGTTTATTTATTTATCTATACAATACAATACAACAGCAGAGTTGGAAGGGACCTTGGAGGTCTTCTAGTCCAACCCCCTGCCTAGGCAGGAAACTCTATACCGTTTCAGATAAATGGCTATCCAACATCTTCTTAAAGACTTCCAGTGTTGGGGCATTCACAACTTCTGGAGGCAACTTCTGTTCCACTGATTAATTGTTCTGTCAGGAAATTTCTCCTCAGTTCTAAGTTGCTTCTCTCCTTGATTAGTTTCCACCCATTGCTTCTTGTTCTACCCTCAGGTGCCTTGGAGAATAGTTTGATTCCCTCTTCTTTGTGGCAACTCCTGAGATATTGGAAGACTGCTATCATGTCTCCCCTAGTCCTTCTTAACTGGATGTGGCAGTCATTAAATGAAGCCGTTATAAGTTCTGGGGCTGATTTTTACCAGAAACTGGGAAGTAAATGCTCGTTTCTGTCAAAAACATCATAAATTGTGGTTATATGACCGTACGGCATGAAACACGCCTGAATGTTAAGTGCCCAAAATATAATCATGGGACATCGCATAGGAGAAGGAATGTCAGAACTTGGGAATCGGGTTGTGAGTAGCTTTTGGGGAGTGGGGGTCCATTGTAACTTAAAACAGTTGCTAATCAAATGGTCATAAGTTGAGGACTACCTGTATCATATTTTCTCTCAAATGACCTTATACAAACTAAAGGCAGCCGTGTCTTTTCAGCATTCCTGGCAGAACCTGGTTTCCAGATCTTTCCCCACTTTGGCAGACAGCCCCCACCCCTCACCTCTTTCCCCAAAGGCATCCCGCTGCCTAAGGCACAGGTCAGTCCAATGACTTTGGCCACAAAGGTCTTGAGGGTGAGGTATTCCTTCAGCACCACACCACGCAGGATGGTTTTCATTTCTGGGATGCCAGAGCCTGTAGAGGAAGGAAAGAAAGAAAGAAAGAAAGAGAGAGAGAGAGAGAGAGAGAGAGAGAAAGAAAAAAAGAAAGAAAGAAAGAAAGAAAGAAAGAAAAAAAGAAAAAAAGAAAGAAAGAAAGAAAGAGGAAAGGGAGGGAGGTGGGGAGAGGGAGGAAGGGAAGGAAGGAAGGAAGAAGAGGAAAGGAAGAAGGAAGGAAGGCAGGGAGCAGGAGAGGGAGAGATGGAAAGGAGGGAAGGAAGGAAGAAGGAAGGAAGAGAGAGAGGGAGGGAGAGAGAGGGAGGGAGAGAGAGGGAGGGAGAGAGGGAAGGAAGGAAGAAGGAAAGGCGGGAGGGAGGAAAGAAAAAAAGAAAGGGGAGAGGGAGGGAGGGAGGGAGAGGGAGAGAAGGAAGGAGGGAAGGAAGAGAGAGATGGAGGTGGGGAGAGGGAGGGAGGGAGGGAAGAAGGGAAGGAAGGAAGGAAGGAAGAAAAGGAAGAAGGCAGGAAGGCGGGCAGGCAGGGGAGAGTGGGAAGGAGAGAAGCAAGGAAGAAGGAAGGAAGAGAGAGATGGAGGTGGGGAGAGGGATGGAGAGGGGGAAGGAAGAAAGGAAGGAAGAAAGAAAGAAAGAAAGAAAGAAAGAAGGAAAGAAAGAAAGAAAGAAAGAAAGAAAAAAGAGGCAAAAAAGAAGAATCAGGAAAATCCAGAGAGCGACCATTGAATGAAAGCTCTTTTCATTCAGTTACAATCCCCACACAACATCTTTAACCGGGTCAGGGAAAGTCCTAGCCCAATGTTTCTCAACCTTGACCCCTTCTAAGCTATGTGGACTTCAACTCCCAGAATTCCCCAGCATGCTTTGAGCCTGGCCTATGAATTTGCTTCTTAAGCTTCAGGGCAGCGAAGACCTTGTTTTGGTTCACCTCTGAGGGGAAAAAGGGGATCTCTCCATTGCAGAGAAAACCTTTATAAAGTTTTTGCAAGGAAGGCGATGGACAGAAAGGACCACTTTTTAGGAGAATTCCCTGAATTTGGGTCTCTGGTGGAATGGAACCGTCCCCAGGATCAGAAAAGAAACGGCGGGCACAGGGTGGGTTCCCAGCTGTGCCTTCCAAACAGCTGGGCTTCCTCCGTAGCATCTTCTTCCCCTCCCACCTCTCTGGACCAGCACTCACCCACCGCCTGCGGGGCTAAGATCTGGGTGAATCCAGCTGAGAAGGTGATGAGCACGATGGGATAGGTAATCCAAGCCATGTATTGCAAGAAAACGTTGGTATCCAACCCACCATACATCCACTTCTGGGCTGCAAGAGAGAAAGAGAGAGATAGAGAGAGAGAGAGAAAAGGTTTGCTTGTCAATACACAAGAGATAATCCTCCAAGTTGCCACCACGCAGGAGGCTAAGCTAAAGTGAGCTTCCAGAGGTGAGTTCCTATCGGTTCGGATCGGTTCGGCCAGTGGTTTCTAAAAATTGTTCGAACCTACTCTGTGGGTGTGGCCTCCTTTGTGGGAGTGGCTTGCCGCCCATGTGACCGGATGGGAGTGGCTTGCCGCCCATGTGACCGGATATGAAGATGCTGACGACACTTGTCAGAACCACCTTAAATTACCTCACACACAGCACCGGCATGCATAAGAATATGAGGTCAACTTGTTTTTTAAAAGGCATCTTTGGTTTGCGTTAAAACAACTTCAACACACGCAATGTTCTGATTGCACCACAAACGCAGTAGCCATCCTTACCTTTCACAGAGGCACTGAGTTTTATAAATATGAACATGATAGTGTAGAATAATCATATCCAAGGACCAGTGGTGGGTTTCAAAAAATGTTGGAACCTCTTCTGTAGGTGTGGCCTGCCTTCCGGGTCCACTGGTGGAGCCTCTTCTAACCGGTTCGGTAGATTTGACGAACCGGTTCTACCGAATAGGTGCGAACTGGTAGGAACCCACCTCTGGGTTCGGCTGAACCGCTAGTGGTTTGCTGGCCTGGGTCGCTGGAACCGGCAGCGACCCAGGCCTGCCACGCCCCCGAATCGGTTCTCCTACGGGGCCGCCATCTTGATTTTTGGTTCTGTGCATGCGCAGAACAATTTTAATTGCACAAATGTATTTTTTTAATGTTTTGCACATGTGCAGACCTATTTTTGTGCAAATGCACACACGCGGGGAGCTCACGTCTGGCATGCTCGCGAGCAAAGAGAGTGTGTGCAAACTTTTTGCGCGCACCGAACTGGCATTCATGCTAGGAGCAACCCACCCCTGGATGCTTCTGCCCCAAAGAGACCATTTTCTCAGCACCTTCTGTCCTGGAAATTTGGATGGTCCCAATCCCGCTAGGCACTGAGATCCAGGCTGTTCC